>NW_012103576.1:4708836-4718126 GCF_000951045.1 Mandrillus leucophaeus
CAGGGACCCACTTGAGCAGGGAGTCTGTCCGTTCTCAGATCTCAACCTCCGTGTTGGGAGATCCACTGCTCTCTTCAAAGCTGTCAGACAGAGTCGTTTGCGTCTGCAGAGGTTTCAGCTGCTTTTGTTGTTGTTGTTGTTGTTGTTGTTTAGCTGTGCCCTGTCCCCAGAGGTGGAGTCTACAGAGACTGGCAGGCCTTCTTGAGCTGCTGTGAGCTCCACCCAGTTCGAGCTTCCCAGAGGCTTTATTTACCTACTTAAGCCTCAGCAAATGCGGGCGCCCCTCCCCCAGCCTCCCTGCTGCCTTGCAGTTAGATCGCAGACTGCTGTGCTAGCAATGAGGGAGGCTCCCTGGGCATGGGACCCTCCCGGCCAGGTGTGGGATATCGTCTCCTGGTGTGCCCGTTTGCTAACACCCTTGGTAAAGCGCAGTATTGGGGAGGGAGTTACCCGATTTTCCAGGTGTTGTGTGTCTCAGTTCCCCTGGTTAGGAAAAGGGATTCCCTTCCCCCTTGCGATTCCCAGGTGAGGCGATGCCTCGCCCTGCTTCAGCTCTTGCTGATCAGGCTGCACCTGTGGACCAGCGCCAACTTTTCGACATGCTCCAGCGAGATGAACCCAGTACCTCAGTTGAAAATGCAGAAATCACCCGTCTTCTGTGTCACTGATGCTGGGAGCTGGAGGCTGGAGCTGTTCCTATTCGGCCATCTTGGGCACGCCCCCCAGCAGCTGGCATTTTTAAAATGCCTATAATGTGCCAAATACTGTTATATGTTTTGCATTTAATCTTTATCATCACCATTTAACATGGTAGTTATTATTACAGTCACTCTGCCATGGACAAAGAAACTAAAGCAAAAAGATATTTAGTAATGTGCCTAAGGTTTTAGACAGAAAATGAAGGAGTTGTGCTGTCAATCTGGGCAGTCTAGATTCAAACTTAATTCTGTTCTAAACTGCCTCCTAATTGAATACTTTTCGGACACAATTTTCTTGAAATATAAAAGCCCACAATTTTATATAGAAAGTCAAGTTGCAAATTTTTATGGTTTCCAGATTCTCTACCTCAGGAAACTAAAATTCTACCTAAAGGCTTTCTTCCATGCTTTTCAGAAATAGCTATATAATCACTTCTTTTACCACCATTGCTTCCTTGAGGTCATAATTGGAATCACTACTTCTGTTGAGATTCAGTATCTTCCCTTTTCTTCAGCCCAGATTAACTTTCTCAATCCTAAATTCTGGAAACTTTGATCAAGCTTCTGCCTGGTAAAAGGAAGCACTACGTATTTTGCTATAGATATTGTTAAGAAAGTAGTCTTGAAGCTGAGGACATTTTCAGTCTGCTTGTCCTTTTGTTTAATCATTGTGGGTTTCACTTTAAACCATTGAAATAAAACTGCAAACAACCCTAATTGCTATGTGTTTGTCTTTAGCAATTTTATATAAATTTATTAATAGTTTATTAAAAAGAAATGTTGTCCCCTGCAAAATATTCTGTAGTCAAAAAATAATGTGCTGTTTTTTAAAGGAGTCATTTGAATGGAATGAAATTATACTGGAATGAAATTATTTTCTGGAATGAAATTATTCTGGAATGAAATTATTTTCTGGAATGAAATTATTCTGGAATGAAATTATTTTCCACTTAAGTAGATAATCAATTTTATAGTGTAAATCAATGAAAAATAATGTTCTCTATCTAGAATTGTGCCTTGTGGGCAACTTACAGGACATGTATCTACTCCAAAGAGGGAGAAACTTTTACATTTGTGACATTTCCACTGCTGTGGCAAATCCTAGTGCCCTCAAACCTTTGCTTAATTTTACCTTCTATGGGCAGTACATTTTTGTGGATGTGATCTTTAGTCAGTGATATTGAGGCCAGATAAGAAGGAGAGTAGGCAGACAGAGAACTTTGATGTGATCATGAATTCTTCTCAAAGAAATTCTGGGGTGGTGTTCCTCTCTGAAACTGGTAATATTTGTTTGTGAACCAAATTTGAAATGATCCAGGCTCTGCTGCACTTTTAGGAAAATAAGAAAGAACATAGAAAACTGACCATTATCTACTCCTTCAAATTGGGAGAAAGAATCCTGGTACATTATTTATCATGCTCGATTTTTTTTTTTTTTTTTTTTTTTTTTCCAACTCGGAAATAGCAGGCACAACAAGCTTTTTCATAGAAGTCTTCTGGTTGGCCCAAGACAAATTCACAGATTTCTTTCAGAAATGAGCTTTGGAACAATTGCTTCTGAAAGCTCCCTCAAGAGACTAGACTAGGGGTCAGCAAACATTTTCTGTAAAAGGTGAGATAATAAGGATTAGGCTTTCTGGGCCATCATCAAGTTTTAAATATAATTCTAAATATTTTTTACTCTCATACAATTACTTGAATGCATGACTTCCCAAGTGTCAAAACACTCACAGTAACTGTTGAGAAACAAAGGAAAACATGCTATAACAACATAATTATTCATTTTTAAAAGAGCATGTGAACTAAAGTGTGCTTCACTAATAATAGAATAGAGGAAAATTCCCTTGAAGTCAAATCTAAATTTAAGAAAAAAACAATTTATCTAATAGAATGAATTAAATTTGAATGAGAGGTAGACTATCTGCATTAATTCCAGATACTTATCTTTGCCATTATAGCATGAATGCAGTGATAATACATACATGAATGTGTGGTTCTATTATAATGAAAATTTATGAACAATAAAATTTGAATTTCATATAATATTTTATGTCATTAAATACTATTCTTATTTTGATTGTTCAGCCATTTGATAATATGAAAACAATTTCTAGCTGGCACACCATACATAAAGAAGTGGCAGGTCAAATTTGTTCCATGGGTCACAGTTTGCAAAACCCTGGAATAGACCAAATGAATTTTTACTATAATCTTTTCATTACTTATCTTTCATGTTTCATTCCACTTTCTATTAAATGAAACCAAAACTGCCAAGTCTTGTCTGAACATAAATATGAAAATGATTGGATGACCCATAGGTATGTTCCAATGAATCTAATGACTCTCTTATGTCAAGAGATGACATTGAGAGTACCATTATTATAAAAGAAGGAGGTCAAATGAAGGGCATGGATCAAAGAATCAGAAAATGGAATATACAGGGCATCTTCTCCAGGATTTATGTCCATATAGGTCCAGCAATTGGAATTTATGGATCAGGGCATAATTATGGCTATTCTTTTAGAAAAAAAATGTACTCTATTGCTAAAATTGTAGGACCATAGATCATGAATAATTAGAATTCCATATATGTTAGTTGAAGACTTGGATCTTTATTAAACTACCTTGTTGGGAGATATGATCAGGCCATTTTTGTGTGGGTACAAAGGAAAACAGTTAAGATCTAGTTCTTTTTTCTGTGGTTAAAACTATCTTCTAAAATCAGCTTATTCATTTAATCACTTTTTAATTTTTTTTTTTTTTTTTTTTTTGAGACGGAGTCTTGCACTGTCACCCAGTCTGGAGAGCAGTGGTGGGATCTCGGCTTACTGAAGGCTCTGCCTCCTGGGTTCATGCCATTATCCTGCCTCACCCTCCCGAGTAGCTGGGACTACAGGCACCCGCCACTATGCCTGGCTAATTTTTTGTACTTTTAGTAGAAACGAGGTTTTACCGTGTTAGCCAGGATGATCTTGATCTCCTGACCTCGTGATCCACCCACCTCGGCTTCCCAAAGTGCTGGGATTACAGGCGTGAGCCACCGTGCCCAGCCCACTTTTTAATTTAATAAATATTTATTGTATGCCACACACTGTTTTAACCCATTTGATACAGATTTCATTGAGTTGCTTGCATCAGTTATCACTTTTCCAATGAATAAAATAAAACTCACAAAAGTTAAATGACTTGGCCAAGGTCACATAGATGATATATGGTAGAATTACAATTCAAATAACTAGTTTGTTGCCTGAAGATTTTGAGATATCCCAGAAGTCCTGTGCTAAGTCCAGTACAGGGCAGTATCCTATACAAGAAGTTATATAAGAAGTTTGGAGATCAGGTTGATCTTAAGTGAAGAAAGAATTAGATTAAAGGCTAGTAAAGCTCAGTTTATTGTCAAGTGGAAGTTCCATCCCATTTTAAATTTTCCTCCTTCCTCCTCCTCTTCCTTATCCTCCTCCTCCTCCTTCTTCTCTCTATCTCTCTCTCTGTGTGTGTGTATGTAGAGGTATACATTTTGTTTGGCTGGTACAACATTTCTGATATTTAATCTTAACCTCTCTTACTTGACCCCTCTCCTCTATCTTCTTCAATTCCAAATCCATCACCCTTAGGAAGACTTGAAGATGTCCCTTTTGGGAATGCAGATATTTGAAACAGTTTGCTTCCCTTGAAGATTGTCAGTGTGAGCTCTAAGGGTTGGAATTGTTCCAAAAATGTAGTCGCAGTTAATTTTCTGATATGTAGCATACCTTGTGAGCCCCTGACAGGTAGGTAGTAGTCCTCGGGCAAAGAGATACCATGTTCCACTGTATAATATCAAGGTTAGGGTGAGTCTTTCTTTACTCTATCTAGAAGAGTCGGTGTTTTTATTTGATTCTCGTATTGCCCCATATAGAAGTTGCAGCCTCTGATTTGCTGACGAACTATGCAGGGTCCTTCTGGGTGAATCTGCATATTCCCAGGATGGTGAGATGTGGAAAGCAGGCACGCACGTCCAGAGAACTAAATCCATAATTTGGTATTTGATTTGTGAGGCAGTTTAGCATAGTGCTTAGGATCAGAGAACTGTGGAACTCAACTGCCTTGGTTCAAATTATAGCTCTGCTATAAGCTGTTTGACCTTGGTAAATTTATTTAACCTGTCTATGCCTTAGTTTCCACTCCAATAAAATTGGAGTAAATATAGTTTCTACCTCATATGAGTTTAACGAAGATTAAATTAACATTTGTAACGTACTTAGACTACTACCAAGCTTAGAATAAGACCTATATGAGGATTATCTATTATTCTTTCTATTACGACATAAGTTATGTCATTGATGTGATATAAAGGAAACTCTCAGGCTTCCCCTGCTCAGAAAGTATTGTAGATATCGTAGATATATGTTGGCTTAGAAGCCAGGATGCCCCTGTTTGAGTCCTGGCTCTGCTATTGTAACATGTATGGCTTTGGGGAAAGAAGCTCTGACATGATAGTCAGAAGAATGAGTTAGTATCAAGATGAAGAAGCATCAGGCATCATCTTGCCTGATGCTAATATATTTATATTTATATATTTATATTTATATTGGCATTATATATAATGCCAGTGTATTTTGGCATTATAGACATCTGGCCTCAAACCTTAGCTGTAATACATTGTAGTGAAGTGACATTTTGGTCAACTAGCTTATCCTCTCATATCTACAGAACAGATTATAAATAGTGCCTGCCTCATAGGATCATTGCCAGAATTAGAAGAATTAACGCCTATGAAACAATTACAACAAATGGTTTCTTACACTTAATTAGAGCTTAATAAATGCTAGCTATTACTATCATCATCATCATCACATTTTGGAATTCATGTTAAAGATGAGAGTACTAAAGCCCAGGAGAACTGACTTTCCCAAACTCACAGGGCTAATTAATGACTTGAATACAGATCTCCTGACATCTAAGTCACTAGTCTTTCTGCAACAGTGTTGCAGTCTTGTTTTCTGTGGTATTATCTGGAGTTCTTGTCTCACAATCAAGAAAATTAGGGATCATGGACACAAAGGGTGAAGTTGGAGTGAATGTTTAATAAGCAAAAGAGGAAAGTTCTCCACCAAGGAGAGGGAGCCTAAGAGGGGTTGCCAGCTATGAGGCTGAGTCTGGCATTTTTATGGACTGGAAGGGGAGGAATGTGCTGACTAGCTTGTAGGCTGTCTAGAGAGGTATGATATTGTAAAAAAAACAATTAGGGATAGAGGTGAAGACTTGGCCCAGGAACTTGGCCCTGGACCAGTCAGGGGCTGATGTGAAAGCTTGGCCTGGGACCTTGGCCAGAGACCAATCAGGGGCTGAAATGATGATTCACTCTATGTGAATGAAGACTTGGCCTGCAGCCAATCACAGAAAGGTAGGCATATGTAAAATAGGTGAAAAGTAAGAACCAAAAGAGGAATAGAATTTGTTCATCTAGTTTCACAGAGTAGGTGTTTCCATTCAAGGATGCAGGCTCTTTCTTATCTGGGGCCTGCAGTTTGATTTTCAGGCTATCCTCCGTTTGAAGTTGTTTTACCAAGGACCCACCCTAACCACCTGCTTAAGTGATTTCTTCCTTCCCCCACTCTCAAATGCAAACTGCCTCCTTACCTCCTGGGTAAATATAGCTTGGTAATTTTTGTAAAATATACAAAATATTCAGGAGGAGCAGAACTCTTTTAAAGGATGATTCTTGCTAAAAGGAAATGCCGTCTCATTCTCCTTTCTTTCATGCCTGTGGATGGGTGTGTTCCTCTGCCACAGATAGTCAATGGACCTATGCATAGTTGCTAATTACTGTTGGTGACTGTGCTCAGTAATCTACATGGAGTTTGATGCTACCTCAGTCTTCACTTCAGAGCTCCTGCCAAGATTATCATCCAATGGCTACATCCTTCCCCAAGTACTTCCTGCTCAACCAACCTCCCTCAGACC
Organism: Mandrillus leucophaeus; assembly: GCF_000951045.1. NCBI lineage: Eukaryota > Metazoa > Chordata > Mammalia > Primates > Cercopithecidae > Mandrillus > Mandrillus leucophaeus. Next base: position 4,715,481 of record NW_012103576.1, read on the forward strand.
AAATTACAAACTAGGTAGTCAAAGTTTCTTGATGAAGTATAGAGTAGCTCTTAGAACAATAGTATAGTTTGGAAGAACAGAGATTGGAACTCTAATCTAGTAGTTCTTTGTGCCAAACAGGGGAAGGTCTATCTAGGTTTGGGCTTTTGAAGAGGAGAATGTTCCTGTTTTACCTTCCGCTCTACTCACTACTCACCTCTTTCATTCCACACAGCCCCCTCTTCCAAGTTGCCTAGATATTTGTCCTGTCGCCCCGCCCTCACAAAATCTTACCTTCTTCACAGGAGGACAAATATTTTGTTTCTCAGGTCCTTACTGTGTTTTGCAAACGTAGATTTTCAGGTTTCAGCCAAATAATCGAGAGTCTGCTTTGCTTTACAGGGTCCTGTGGTGGATGTGAGGGGACTATTTCTAGTTCAGTCAAGTTTCTCTGACTCTAGTTCAGACTTCCTAACTGGAGCTTATTTTCTTACTAGATGCTTTAAGAGAGACAATTTAATCCAATATGATGCCTAGAAATGTTATTTCTCCTAGTAGTGGGCCTTTGCCCTGGCTTCTTATTTTATTTATTTATTTATTTATTTATTTATTTATTTATTTATTTATTTTGGGGGCCGAGTCTGACTCTGTTGCCCAGACTGGAGTGCAGTAGCATGGTCTCGGCTCACTGCAACCTCTACCTCCCAGGTTCAAACGATTCTCCTGCCTCAGCCTCCCCAGTAGCTGGGGCTACAGGCATGTGCCACCACACCTGGCTAATACTTTTTGTATTTTTAGTAGAGACGAGGTTTTACTATGTTGGCCAGGCTGGTCTCAAACTCCTGACCTCAGGAGATTCACCCACCTCAGCCCCCCGAAGTGCTGGGATTACAGGCGTGAGCCACCATGCCCGGCTGCCTTGGCTTCCTAAGTAAAAGTGAATGAGACTGAGCATTTGCCACTTTTCTAAGTCTACCTTGCACTACAAGAACCACCATCTCAAGTATTTCTCAAGATGAAGGCCATTCAACTGGACAACTCTAAGTTAAAATTGCCTCTCCCAGTAAAATGTTTAGGTAGATATCTCTGGAATATTTGGACACTGACATCAAGAATGTGGCACTCCTCTTAAATCATCCAGGCCTGTGTGCCATGAGGTATTTTGAGGTAAGTTCTACAAAAGCTTATTGAAGAAGGAGTATAGATTTAATCTGGATAATTCATCATTTTACAGCTAGTTGGATTAATCAGACCTGTTCTACACTAGCAAAATGCAAGTGATGAACCAAGTTAATTATCTGGACCATCCAAATCAATAAAGTTTCAATCATTTCTATGTCCTGCACATTTCAGGTGAAACCCTATTTTGGCTTGAATTATTTGGATAAATTCTTCAGTTTAACATTTCTCTCTGACAATGGAGCCCTTGAGGCTTTGAATCTAGTAAGCATTACATTTGTCACAGGCATAATGGAAAAAAATGCTTATATGCCTTGGTGCCACATTGCTTTTACAAGCCTCCTTGTAGTGCCACGTTGAAACCTCTTAATGTTGAAATGTAGCACCATTTCCTTAGAAAAGAAGAATGAGACTTGTAAGAAAGATGATGGTTGCACATAAAAATATGAGCAGAGACAAAACCACTGTTTTCTTTGGGTGAGAATAAGGGGCAGTGACTTTACTGGCCTTAATAGCTCTCAATAGGGATAAATTGATTTGCTTCTTTCTTTATTTCGTAAGTTGCAGTGAATAGATTAAGATATATGTACAAAACAAGCAGAGCCCATTGCAGGGAACACGAATAAGTAGAATTGTGCTTTGGGTGCTGTGCTCCTTTCCCTTGTTTTGCTTTCCCCAGTGCCTTTCTGAACATCTGAACATCTAAGAGCACTTAGCTGTATGATGCCGCTTTCACACCTGCCCAAGATATCATCGCCCTAGGGCCTGATTCTTCTTGAATATATTTGAGATAAGGTTGTTGATAACCCATAATCACTCAATGTAATAGTCTTTCCAAAAACTACATTGACACTGTCCACTCGTGGGAGTGAGTCAAGTGGGTTTTTAAGTCGCTGTGGTAGAGCCGGTCGAAAGGAAACTTGCGGTCAGGAATATCTTTCTAGAATTCATCAACTCATCCCATAGTGGTAGCTGCCTAATCTACTTACACATAATGATGAATCCAGAGGCTATGCTCAGCATATAGCAAAACACAGAGAAAGAACATGAAGCATCTAGTTAGATATCTGGGTATATATCTTCCTATACTGTTTCTTGGTGTTTGGCCCTGTATTTGTAAAACCACATTTAAACCTTAACCAGAAGACCTTTTCAGATAGAGTCAAGGAATTAGTGCTTCTAAAATTTGAATCACCTGGAGTATCTTGTTAAAATGTAAATGTAGACTTTGTTAGTCTTGGATAGGGCCTGAGATTCTATATTTCTAATAAGCTCCTAGGTTATGCAGATACTACTGGTTTGTGGAACAAACACACTGTATTGGAAAAGTCTTCTATAGAAGGTGTGCTCAAACTGGAATCCGTGGATCCAAAGATTCTGTGAAGGTGCCTTAAAGATAAACTCAGTGGGGTGAATGTGTAGCCAAGAACATGAAACTCTGAGGAACCGTTCTTCCCTCATTCATTTTTAAAACATATGCTCCATATA
>NW_012103576.1:4718176-4767971 GCF_000951045.1 Mandrillus leucophaeus
ATATATATATGAGACAGAGTCTCACTCTGTCACCCAGGCTAGAGTGCAGTGGCACAATCTCGGCTCACTGCAAGCTCTGCCTCCCAGGTTGACTCCCTTCTCCTACCTCAGCCTCCTGAGTAGCTGGGACTACAGGCGCCTGCTGCCACGCCCAGCTAATTTTTTTTTTTTGTATTTTTAGTAGAGACGGGGTTTCACTGTGTTAGCCAGGATAGTCTTCATCTTTTGACCTCGTGATCCACCTGCCTTGGTCTCCCAAAATGCTGGGATTACAGGCGTGCACCACTGTGCCCGGCCCCTACGTCTATATTCTTAATAAAGTGGGATCCTATATAAGTTCTTTTAGAGGAAAAAATAGGTTTTGGTTACTAAAAATGCAAACAAAAATGCAAATAAAAATCCAGTATTACTCAAGATGAAGATCATTCAATTGGGCCAATTTTAAAAATAAAATTGCCTTTGGCAATGAAACATTCAGGTAGATACTTTGATATATTTAGATACTAATATGAGTATTCCCTGATTAACTTCCAAATTTCCTAGTGGGTCTATCTACAAGAAGAAGGAGGTTCTGAAAATGGGAAATATGATTTGGCTATAGTTTACTACTAGCCACTTTGCTGTTATAAGGCTAAAAAGATAAAATTAGGTGTCAGGAGATCTACCTTTCAGTTATAGCTCTGATATTAATATATGTGCGACCTTCGGTAAGTTCTAACCTCTACATGTGTGTCTTCTTGTTAGTAAAAGAAGGGAATGAACAATACCCTAAATATTCCACAAGTTTATTTGAAGATGGAAATAACATAGTGGGTAGACTGTTACAGGGCCACTGCAGAAGCAGAGAGAACTGTTAGGGGACTACCGCAGTAATACAGAGGAGAGATGATGATGACTTGGCTACTATGGTAAAGATGGAGGTGGTGATAGGTCATTTTCTGATTCTCTCAAGGAAAAACTAAAAAGATCTGTTGATGAATTAGATGTGGGATATAAGAGAAGGAGAGAATATATAATTGATCAGGGTACTTTAGTCTTAGAAAAATGTGTAAAGCCTTACTAGGAAATAAAGCATTGAAAATGACAAGTTTTTGTCACATAGATGTAAAAAACTGGATTTATTTCCAGGGAAGCAAGAAATGTTCACTGTGAGGCAAAGCCACAGAGATACCCATTGGCTCATTTGATGTTTTAGCAGCCATACATTGCTTTCTATTTATCTTCTGTTCCTTTTCCTGATTTGAGGTTTGTTTTCTAGAATAATAATATAATTTTTAATGAGGGAACCATTAGACCTTATGAAAAATTGATAGATCATTAATTCAGAATGGGGATTTACTTCTTGGATGTTTTTGAAAAAATAATTGAAATGAACTATACTACTTTTTTTTGGTGGGGGGGCAGAATGCAGTTATGTCTATCTTCTCTCAGCTCTATGTGAGCACTCTGCATTTAGTTACCTAGTAAATGCCTTTTCAAGGCTGTTGAATTCTTGATGATAAAACTCAGTGAAGGCTAATTCTCCTCTCAGATGTACTTCACTTTACACAACTGTTGTGTTGCTGAATGCTGGGTTATGGGGAAAAGATTGTATTTATCTTGATTTACTTATAAATCAATTCATAGTTTAACCATTTTTCTGTGTTTCCAAAAACTATTTACTGAGTTCCTAGTAGGTGTTAAGCACTTTACCAAAAGCCCAATATTCCTACATGTTTGCCTGTAGAAATATATAGTCTAGTCTAGCATATGGCACAATAAATTGGCACAAATAATATGGCATTAAATTGTTTAATAAAGATACGTATAAGATGTTATGGAAACACAGAGGAGGGACATCTAACCCTGACTGGAGGTTCAGATATGGGTTTGTGGAGACAGTAATTTATGAGCTGGGTTTTAAAGGAGCAGTAGGAGTTAACATTAGCCAGGTGAAGAAGGAGTAGAGGGAGGTCATTCTTCTAGGCAGATAGGGCAGCATGTGCAGTGAAACCCTGGCTGAAAGGCGGATCTCTTGACACCTGGGTGTAAGAACATGGCATGTTCAGAGAACAGCCAGTACATGAGTATGGCTGGGATTGAGAGTCTGTGAGGTGTGCAATAATACGAGACCTGAGAGGAAAGCAGAAGTTATATAGTGAATGTTGTTATTTGCTCAGCTAAGAAGTTTGGGTTTTATAAGTAATGATAGCAGGTATTTATTGAGACTTGGTATTGCTAGGTAGTATTATATACATTTCATATGCATTATATAATTTAATCCTCACAACCACACAACACAATATTATTATCACTATCTTTAGATAGAGAAACTGAAACTCAGAAAGATTACATAGTTGCCAAAGATTAGTAAGTGGCAGATCTGGGATTCAAATACAATCAATTTATTTTAGAGCTCTTGCTCTTAACCAATAAACTCTGATAGGCTCCATTAATCCTGAAATATAAAGAACCCACAGATTAAAGATGGCCACAGATTGAGACTCCTCCTATTGAGAGGTTCAGTCTGTGCCTTCTTGGGAACCTCAACCAGCACTGCAACTGGTTTAACCAAAGAATATGAGAAAAAGGGATGTTGTACCAGTTTTTAAACCTAGACCACAAGACACTGGCATTTTTTACTTCTTGTCTTTTGAAACACTCTCTCTGGAAACCCTGGGCCACCATGTACATGGTACATCTACTTTGAGGTTTCCATGTTGGAGAGTCCAGGTGTAGATGCTTCAGTTGATGGTTTCGACCGAGTTCAACCTTCCAGTCATTCATGACAAGGTACCGTCTGTACAAGTAAAGCCATTTTGGACCATCCAGAGCAGTCTATCCATCTGGTAAATACCATTAAATGACCTTAGTTGGCACCATGTGGAGGAGAGAAATCATCCAGCCTAGCACTGCCTGAGTTCCTTACCCACAGTATCATAAGATGTAATATAACAGTTGCTGTTTTAAGCCAGAAAATGTTAGCACAATTTGTTGTGAAGCAATACATAATTACAGCCACACCAAGGAAGGATACCTGTTAAATTTATGAGTAAATAAAAACAGGCCAGATACCTGTTAAATTTACAAATAGTGTTTATCCAAACTAAAATACCTGGCAAATGGTAGGTATGTAATGAATGAACGAACTCAATATGTATACTATTTGTAATTTATATATTTTGTGTGTGCATATGAAACCAGGTACCCAATAGATGTTGCTATGCTGGAGAAAAAGTAGTACTGGATAGTCTGAGAAGATTCAAATTTCCACAGTCCCTTGGGGCTTGCCCTTTTCTTACTGGTCACATTTGTAGGTGATTTTGCAAGAAGGAACTATTTTTTCAGCTAGTTTAGTGACCAGCATCTCACTCTTTACAGGTCAAATTCCCGCTTCCCTTCCACACTTGGCATGTGTTTTAGGTGGATTATTTCCTGTGTACTTTCTTCCAGCTTTTTTGATAGAGCAGAGGGAATCAGGGAGTTAAGAAAAGTGAAGCATTTCCCTATGTGCCCAAGTTGTCTTCAACCAAATATCAGTTTTAGCAGGTGAAGTAAACTATGAAAGGCAACATCTGAGTACCTGGTGAATGTTCAAATCCCCAAATGCTCATTGCAACTTGGAATATGAGGCATGAGGGCATATCTGGTTGGATATAACCTCTGTTTCCCGTGAAAAATCTCCAAATACAGATTTACATTCACTGTTAGAATATGCATTTTAAAAGACCCCAAATACATATTAATAAACCATAAAATGTACTTTAAAATGTCAAGAGTCTGGTTTTAAAATGCACAACATTTAATTTGAAGAGGAATTCTGGAACTCCTAAATTTTGAGAGGGACACAAAAGTGTCAGTGATACACTTCATGTCTGCTTGTTTTGAAATCTCTCATGTCTTATTGTAGGTATAAGATAGCTTTTACTTCTGAAAAATACTTCATCCCTTTGTGCTAAAATGACAGCTTTCTTTCTTTTGTCCGTCCTTCTCTTTTTATTCTTCCTAGATTCTTTTCTTCTTTCCTTTTTTCTTCCTTCCCTTTCTTTCTTCTTTTGTCTCTTCTGATCTGTCTCAGAAGAATGAAGATTTATATTCTTTATTAATCATTCACTTTTCACTAGCCCAAAGGTGTACTTTGCTGGAAGAGGTTTCATCCTTTCCTGCCACTGAAATAAAGAAAGTAATGTCACTCTACTTCCTGGGGTGAAAGTAAAGAGATTCATCTAAAGTGTCAAGTAGGAGTGAGTAGAAATGGACCTAGGCTCCACTTTTGCTTATCTTTCCAGCCCTGGGTAGTGAAGCAGATCCCTGTGCCCTCTGATATAGAAGAGGAAGAGAATCTGTGAAGGTAGAGAAGAGACACTTTTTGATTAAGGATTAGAAAACAGCAATATTAACTATCATAGCCTAGCAGAAGCTGTGCTGTCAAACCTGCCATTTTTGGGTCCCTAACCCTAAACTGGTTCAGTGGGAACATTTATGGATAATGGAATACAAAGTGTTCTGAGACTAAGTAAGTAGCTTTGGAGTAAGTTAGACCTACTGCACAGTGACGCTTGACTCAGAGGCTCATCAGCTTCTGTGTGACCTTGGGCAAGTCACTTTACTCTTCTGAGCCCCAGTTTCTTCATCAATAAAATGGTAATATTTTCTTTGTGGTTTACACAGATGTTCATGTTTTATGAATGACAGTAACCAATTTGTCTGAATTCAATCTCTTCCTCCCTGTTCAAGTTGTTTTATTCATACATATCCAGACTGCAAGGACACAGGATGAGAGATGTTCTCCCTTTTTTATTACTCATCAAACATTGCTGATGGTTTCTCTTGAATATTCATAGTCTTTCAACTAGATAAAACAGTTTAGTAATCCATTCTTTCCCAAATCTTGTAACATTATTCTGACTCCTTTAATATCCTCTTGAATAGAGTTTACTTGTTTATAACTACGTAATAAACCTCTCTAACCCTCAATTTTCATGTAAAATAGAGATAAAATATGTCCTGTATAGGTTTAGGGGGAAGAATTGAGAGATGAAAGCATCTAGAACAGAGCCTGGTACATAGCATGCACTCAGTAAACGATAGTTTCTATTTCCTTTCTTTGGTAGTTCCTTTTGAAGTAAAAATATATCACTCTTTGTGTATAAAGATATGCTCTGTCATTGTAAAAATGAATCACTCTGGGTCTAGGACAGTTTGAACTTAGCATTACATAAACCTGAGACATCTGGTCAGCATCTGAGTAGAGCTTGAGAATAAGATTTAAAACTGTAAATATCTGGCCCATAGAAGACCAAACCTATGACCTTGGCTTTTTATTCACCTTTTTATTACCATGTAGGAAAAGTCAGTAAGTCAGTTCTTTAAAGTGATCACATGGATGATAGCTATGTTAGAATTAACCCTATTTGTTTATGATGGCAGTCAAGCACTTGCCCATTTCTCCTTAAAAGTTAGTGTCAGATTCTTTCAAGTCTGGCTGGAAATAAAGGTGCAGCCTCTTTGATCAGGCTTGAAATCTTGAGATAGCTGCTAAGGTCAAAGAAGAGAGGAACGGAGGAGTGTCCAGGCCTGACTGACTTTCTACAAATTTGTTCAGCTTCTTATATGACCTTTTGATTCAAAAATGAGTGATTCCAGCAGATAAGAGTATAGGTTACTAATGTGTTGGCAAGCTAAAATGCTGGCCAAGCTAATGACTTTTGAAAACTTGTCATGAAATATCAGCCACTCAGTGCTGGATAAGCTTATATCTTGCTCTGAGGTTAACAGTTTTTTGGAAAGGTATTGGAAGAACACCAGAAAAGGACATAATACCCAACTCCTGAAATTCTAGTTTTTTTCTGAAATGCAATGGAAACAGAGTTGGTTTTGTGTGATAGGAAGGAACCAAATAAATTTCAGGCATGCTATCCAAACAGTCGAGGTTGATGACCTCTCTTTTCTTGCCCCTCTGTCCCTTCTTTATGTTATACTGGAACAGAGAGGAAAGAAAGAATGATGTTTTCTTTTAAAGGGCTCATTTGAATAGTTCACACTACTTTAGTGAGAAGGTGAAAATCATCACCTGAGGCTATTTTCTGAGCTCGCTAGGGGTTCCAGATGAATTTAGCAATTCAGTCTAATATGTTCTAGGAATATATCAAGGTCTGAATCTGTGGCATTCTGTTGATACAAGCATCCTTGACTTCAGTAAGTGGGCTCATTTTTCTTGATCTTTTTCCTAACCCATGCACTCTAGCACTTAATTATCAGTGGTCTACTGTTCACATTAGGTAATGCTTGCATTTCTTTCTTCATTCATTCATTTATTCAACATCCATTTATTAAATGCCTATTTCACCACAATCTATTATCTAGGCAGTGGGGATACAGATATGTGTAAGACTTGGTTCCCGTCCACAAGCTCACAGTCGAATATTTCAATTCTATAAGGTATTCTAGGACTGAAACTATGACTTCTATTTCTTAATACCTACATAAAACTAAAGACACAAGGTATGGTAAGTTAAGATTTATCGAGTTAAATTTGATTGAATTTAGTCTGAAAAATATAGTTTTATAGTTGGCTCATTAATAGGCAAACAATGCATGAGAAAATGCAAGTATTCTAAGATTGGTTTGAGTTTTAGTGCTTGATGAAGCATCCCAAACAGCTTCAAATACAGATGGATGTGGGATGAATTTTTCTGTTGGTAGAAAGTATCAACTAGGTCTATACCGAATGTCTCCTGGGCAACTTTTACCCCATCATCAGTGGCTCAATTTTCTTATGTTTAAATGTATTTATACATACTTGTTTGTGTACACAACACACTTTCTTTGTGTGTAAAGTCTCAGAGAGGCGTAACTAGTTTTCCCTATTCCATTTTGTTCTGATCTGAACTGTGCTATCTCCACAGAAGAGTGGGCAGTCATATAGGTATTCTCATTTCCCACCTTTTACTTGCCCAGTGATAAATGAAATGGTTTGTTGTTATGGGATTTGTGGCAATTCATCATTTGCAAACTCTCCACAGCATAGTGTAACTTTCCAGAGCCATAATTATTCAGAAAACGAACTGGTCAAGGCAACAGTTCATAACTGGTAAAATCGATAGTTCATTCTTTTGACTTTTTGCCAAATTGAAGATCCTGAGGAAAACAGCAATGTGGGGATTCGGAAGTAGTGTATTTTTAGCCAAGATGAAATGAGTCACATAAAATCTACCTACTACCTAGATAAATGAGTCCATTCCTAACAATTGAAATGTTTCATGAATTTTCCTACAACATTCTGACTTGCCTTTTCTCCTCTTTCTAAGCTCTCTGGCTGGGGTAATAAACCAATGAGTGAAGCAGAAGTTTAATTCCAACCATTAGGAAAGGACTGAGCCCATATCTAATACAAGCAGGGCTGCAGCACTGATGCATGTGATGTTATTCTTTCTTTCTTCAGGTATCTGACCATAGGGGCTATTTACCCTCAATTTTCATGTAAAATAGTAACAAAGTATGTTGTGTATAGGTTTTGAGGAAGATTAAGATGAAAGATGAAAGTATCTAGAACAGAGGCTAGTACATGGTATTTTGAGTCATCTTGGCAAGTTTTCAAAATGCTTGATTTGAATTGATGGGCTTGAACTGTAGCGATTTGTTATATCGGCAATTTGTTATATTGACACTTCTCTTTGCACACCTAAAAAGAGATAGCTGTTTGCAGATACACTGTCTTCTTCTTCTCTGGGGACTGGCTTTTCTCTTGGTATTTTTCAAATGAGATGAGAAGAATAGAAAAGGTTAGACCTGAACTGAAGGTCAAAATGGATTGATTGGCTGAAAACTAGCCTTGGATGTACAGATTTGGTGGTAGATCTCTTTGAAAATTTCATTTCACACACACACACACACACAAACACACACACGCGCTAGTATACAAAAATTTCTAAGGCAATGATTTTTTAAAAAATGGAATATAAAATTTTATTTTGTGCTTTTGTAATAGAGACACTTCAAAGCATGTATTTGTAGATCTCTTTTCCAAAATCATCTTGTTTGGTTAGCGTAGTAGAGTACCTTAACACTGAGTTAGAAATTATTGCTTTGATACCCAGGCAATATTATAAGACATTTATAGTTATGATTATGAAAAAAATTATATGTGTGTATGGGTACATATATATGTATGTATGTGTTTATAAAATTTTGTGTGTATATGATAATATACACACGTATATATACACATATTTACATATATGTGCATATATGTGTGTATAGTATAAAAAGACATGTACAATATATATCACTAAACCTATTCAATTCAATCTGTGTAAGTAACAGTAATTGACTGCAAAATTTCCCATGTGACTAAGAATTAGACAAGAATGATGATAATTGTATCCTGAAGCAGCTAATTCAAATTGCCTTTGGGAGGAAAAAAGCAAGCAAACAAAAATGAATGAGGTCATTTAATCTGATATAACCTTGTAGTTATTTTGGATCTCAAGTGGGAAAAATAAGGTAAAATTCAGCATTGGCAAAACCTATGTTTGCTGAAATCAATGTGAAAATGATTATATTCATTTAACAGCCTGATGTAATTTTGTGATGTGACTCTCTTGTTGGAGTGCTTCAGTGTCTGCAGGTCAATCAACTCAAGGGGAAGCTCATCCCTGTCACCAAAAAAGATGATGATGACAATCCAATATGGATCATCTGAATAGGAAACCTCAACCTCCAGGCAACCAAAAGTGAAAGTGAACTGGGCTTAAATTGATTAGGCTGTCATGACTTCGTGATGATAGATGGAAGTCTACTGAGTATACCATGAGGCAAAAAATAATAATGGTTATTTGTACTGCCAAGTGTAGCGGATATTTCTGGGCAACTGGGTGCCCTCCCAATCTTGAAGATACTTTGTCCTCATCTTTTAAACCCCTCTTCTTTTTCTCTGCCTAAACGATATTTTTTTTGTGAACTTCACTGATTACTCTGAAAATGTGCTGACTCACAAAGAGCTTGTGGTTGAATGATTATTTGTTTGTTTTAACAGTATATATCTTCTCACAGAGAGGAACTAGCTACTGAATACATTTAAAAAAATTAGAAATTCATGATATCCAAACCATGCCTTATAGTATGATAATGTGTGCACCAAGCATCTCTCATCACTCCATTTGTACAATAGTGCTCATGTATATTTATTTTACATGACATTGTGTATTTTATTTATAGTCTTATACTAGTTGTTTTGCTTGTTCATATTTGTTCTCCTTATTTAGATTTTAAAGTCCTTGAATTCATTGAATACATTTTCTACTTCTCCTGAATGTCTTAATAGGATTAAAGCAGAAAAGGAAAGGAAGAAGAGGGAAATGGAAGAGAGGGAAAAACTTACACTGCTGAATCACAATGTGCCAGGCAAAGCAAGGGGTAGGGAGGCAGTGTGTAGAGAAAGGGTATTAAAAGATACATTTACTGGAAGCTGTGAAGTTTAGTATGTCTGATTCAGTTTTTATCTGGGGCAGAGTTCAACTAAATTGATTTTTTTTTTCTGACAATGATTGCCAGTTATGGACTCAAGGCTCCTGGTACCTGTTAGGAAGTATAAAATAGGGCAGAGAACAAATCATCTTTGTACTAGGGTTAAAGTTCAAATCTGCCTACTAATGCTGATTTTGTTGACTTCTACACTCTTATGAACTCTGAATCTTGTCTGGTTACTAAGCCATTTAATATCCTGCCTGCCATTTTGCACCTTAGCAAACTTACCTGGACATACGCCTTTTCTTGCCTGCTTAGACTTATGGATCTCCCACTTACTTAATGGAAAGTATAGTGCTAGTACCTCCTGAGCAGCCACGTTTCTGTCACCCATACCTCAAGTAGCAGAAGCTGAAAAGGTGCATATGTTGAGTTAACCCATACAAAGGAATATTAAATACTGGTTTGGGAATTAGCAATGTAGATTTGGTGTGGGGGGGGGGTATCATGAATACAATAATATTTACTTTAAGATTGATATTACTATTGAAAGAGTAACTGCATAGTTCTTTGCACATCATAATAAATGCATAATAAATGTTATTTTATTGTTGTTTTTTTTCTTAAAAATCAGAAGATTAGAAACACTCTAAAATACTCTGATATACACACATACATGTCACACACACACACACACACACACTACTTTGAAGATCCCTTTTCTTTCTCATATTTGTATAACTAAAGTCTGCTATAATGGTCAGAGCTGAAAGGTCAGTGTCCTGATTCTTAAACATCAGACCATTTGAGAAACTGTCTCTTATATATCATTTAGGCTGTATGCCTGTTGGCTAATGCTGTAGTTAGTTTCCACAAAGGTGGTGTCAAAGCCATAATGACTGAGTGCAAGGTAGCTCATTGTTTTCTCTTTTCATCAATTATTCAGTGAAATCTCAGTCTTGGTAATATGTAACAAATGAATGAAGTGCTCTTGAAATGGATGAGCTACAACAGGATGAACCTTGTAGATCAGAACTGATGTTCCAAGAAGTCATTTTTGATATCCAGTGGTCATTTTTTATATTGAAAATTGAGCAAAGAAGGAGCACAATGGCTTGGCAAAATAGAACTTCCCATCTGTAACTTATGACTATTGTCACTTAAATGGTCTATATATTATGCCAACCTGTTACAGGCCCATGGCATGTAATGCAAAGAAGATGTCATGCAAATAATTTACAGCCTATTGTATAGGTGATGAAGTGTCTTGTGTTCACACTCTTTTCATCTTGCAGATTGAAATAGAAGCTTTCAGAGCTAAAGTTTCCATTCATTTACCCACCAATACAGGCCAACATTTTTCAATTAGTTGGGTAAATTTCATATGTACCCAAAATATGGATAAAATCTTCATCTGTTTGATTAATTTTGGAAAATTCTTTAATGTTGTGACTATATTTGTTAATCTTACTAACATTCTATCCCAATCTCAGATATTTAAAAAAGGGTTTCAGTTGATATGGTTTTAGCATAATATTAAGGTAGAAATCCTCTCAGACTACTATCTATATTAAACAAGCAAAATGAGAAGTGCCTAACTGCTCTTCTTGTTGTTGAATTCAGGATATATATCTGATGGAAATACCCAGTAATGGTTTAAAGAGGAGTAGAATGGTCACTCGCCTATATTTTGAAACATCAGACAGCTAGGCTCTCCCTCTGTCCTAACCTCCATCCGTGATCAATAGTTCTACTGTACACAAATTTTTCAAAACACTTCTTCAACTTTTTATGCCTTTAATGTGCACCATATGTCCATTCCCTGTTACATAAACTAAAAAGGCAGATATATATTATGGAGACTGAACAAGTACCTTTATGTACAGGGAGGAACTGTAATCAGCTCCTTATGGTATACCCTTTGGATTCTATTTGTGCAGTCTAAGGGATGTGGGCATCTGCCAGTTAGCTGTGATTTTGGTCAGTGTGCGCAGCTGAACCAGATCGTTCATCTAAATCCAGGTTACCTTTTGCAGCTAGCAAATAAAGGAGGACTGAGAATGATCCCTGAAGCATATAGCATAGGGCACAGTTCATTCTCAGGATAGAAGTTGCAAAAGAGTTGACAAAAAAAATAGAGGCAGAGTGTTCATTTGGGCATTGGGATACATATTTGTGCACTTGGACAATACCACCAGAGACATAAGCACAATTAGGTTGTCAAGGTCAGACAGTGCAACAATAAGGACATCCTTTAGTTCGAGTGGAAACTGAGATATGTTGGAAATAATTCTCATAAGAATATAACCTCAAGATTCATTTAGAAGTCCTAGCCTGGGCTTTGCACCCTATCATCTGTTCACCATATTCACACAAATAACTGGGTGTTATTTGAGAAACCAACTAAAATACGACCATCATTGAATAGAACCTATGTTCAACTATATTCCTTCTAAATTTCTGCATTGAAGTGATTTCATATACTACATCTCACTTTATATGTTAAAACAATGTGTTTTCCTACAATGAGATAGTATAATCCTAACAGTCAATATCAATGTAAGTATTTGTTTATGAAAATGCATTTTTAGGCCAGGCGTGGTGGCTCACGCCTGTAATCCCAGCACTTTGGGAGGCTGAGGCAGGTGGATCACCTGCGGTCGGGAGTTTGAGACCAGCCTAACCAACATGGAGAAACCCCATCTCTACTAAAAATACAAAATCAGCTGTGCGTGATGGCGCATGCCTGTAATCCCAGCTACTTGGGAGGCTGATGCAGGAGAATCACTTGAACCTGGGAGGCGGAGGTTGTGGTGAGCCAAGTTTGCCCCATTGCACTCCAGCCTGGGCAACAAGAGTGAAACACCATCTCAAAAAAAAAAAAAAAAAAAAAGTGCATTTTTAGGAGTAAAATTCCCCTTTGGAGTCACCTCTACCTTTTGGCAATGGAATAGTTTCTGGGAGGTGTAGAATAATTATCTCTTCCCTGACAACATACACTGATCTTCTGAGTATACATGTTCCAGTGAGATGCAGCAGGTTCTATATTCTTATTTAATTTGGGGCTCAATCATGAAAATACAGAGGTAAATATGTAAAGAATAGGTTCTTAACAAACAGCACATATGGAATTTAGGGTTCTATGAAAGGACTTCTCTTCAAGCTAGGACCTGGGTAGAGAATCAACTGAAATGGGTAATGATATATTTAGACAGTGTCATCTTTTATACTCATTATTTTACTTCCCAGGATGCCACATTTTCCTGAAAGATCTGTATAAGCTGGAAGACTTCTTCTTTAGCATGTACCCTCCTCCTTATTCCGGGAAAAGTGACCAAAATGTACTTGCCCTAGCAAGAAGTTTTATATCTAATATGGTTTATTTCATATGTTGTGCTGGGCCCAACTCCAACATGGCTTATACTATAAACAGTATTAATAATGATTGCACTATTCACTGGAGTGCCACAGAGTGGAAAACAGTCTCAGATTCAGGGACCATAACTGCACTGGTACCAGCTATGCCTCCAAAATGTCATATGAATGTAAGTTTATCACACAACTTTTCCAGAGATCCACTTTCTTTATCCTAAAATGGGGAGTGGAAATATTGGTCCAGATTAGTGATTTTCTAGGTGATGTGTGTGTGTGTGTAACTTTCTTTTTAGAAATTTTATTTCAATAGGTTTTAGGGAATAGGTGGTTTTTGGTTATAGGGATAAGTTATTCCATTCTGTGGTGATTTCTGAGATTTTTGTGCACCTGTCACCCAAGCAGTGTCCACTGTACCCAATATGTGCTATTTTATCCCTCACCCACCTCCCACCCTTTCCCCCAAGTCCCCAAAGTCCATCCTATCATTCTTATGCCTTTGTATCCTCATAGCAAGAGCAGATTACTTAATTTTCATTTATTTGTACAGTTTCGAGGGTTCCTTTTGGGAGCTAACTTCCAGTTTTATTCCACTGTGGTCTCAGAAGATATTATTTTGATTTTCTTAAATTTATTGAGACTTGTTTTGTGGCCTCTTATATAGTCTATCATGGAGAATGTTTCATGTGCTAATGAAAAGAATTTATATTCTGCAGTTGTTGGGTAGAATGTTCTATAAATATCTGCTAAGTCCATCTGTCCTAGAATGTAGCTCAAGTCCATTGTTTCTTTG
Source organism: Mandrillus leucophaeus (assembly GCF_000951045.1). Taxonomy (NCBI): domain Eukaryota; kingdom Metazoa; phylum Chordata; class Mammalia; order Primates; family Cercopithecidae; genus Mandrillus; species Mandrillus leucophaeus. Next base: position 4,731,789 of record NW_012103576.1, read on the forward strand.
TTGACTTTCTGTCTTGATGACCTGTCTAGTGCTATTAGTGGAGTATTGAAGTCCCCCATTATTGTTGTGCTGCTTCTGTCTCGTTTCTTACCTCTAGTAGTAATTGTTTTATGAATTTTGGATCTCCAGTGTTATGTGCATATATATTTAGGATTGTATCTTCCTGTTAAACTAATTTTTTTTTTTTTTTTTTTTTTTTTTTGACATGGAGTTTGCTCTGTCACCTAGGCTGGAATGCAGTGGCATGATATCGGCTCACTGCAGCATCTGCCTCCTGGGTTCAAACGATTTTCATGCCTCAGTCTTCAGAGTAGCTGGGATTAGAGGCACCTGCCACCACACCTGGCTAATTTTTTTTTTCTTTTGTATTTTTAGTAGAGATGGGATTTTACCATGTTGGCCAGGCTGGTCTCGAACTCCTGACCTCAGGTGATCTGCCTGCCTCAGCCTCTTGATTACACAGACTAATCCTTTTTTTCATTTTATAATGTCCTTTTTTGTCATTTTCATTGTTGTTGCTTTAAAGTCTGTTTTATCTAAGAATAGCTACTCCTGCTTGCTTTTGGTTTCCATTTGCATGAAATATCTTTTTTTTCACCCCCTTTACCTTAAGTTTATGTGAGTTTTTATGGACTCGGTGAGTCTCTTGAAGACAGAAGTTACTTGCTTGGTAGATTTTTATTCATTCCACCATTTTGTATCTTTTAAGTGGAGTGTTTAGGCAATTTACATTCAATGTTAGTATTGAGATGTGAGATACTGTTCTATTCATCATGTTAGTTGTTGCCTAAATACCTTGTTATTTTCATTGCATTAATGTTTATGGGCCCTGTGAAATTTATGCATTAAGGAGGTTCTATTTTGGTGTATTTTAAGGTTTTATTTCAAGATTTAGAAGTTCTTTTAGCATTTTTAGCGCTGGTTTGGTAGTGGCAAATTTTATCAGCATTTGTTTGGCTGAAAAAGACTTTATCTCTTCTTCATTATGAAGCTTAGTTTTGCTAGATACAAGATTTTTTGCTACAATTATTTTGTTTAAGGAGGCTAAACATAGGATCCCAATCCCTTCTGGCTTGTAAGGTTTTTGCTGAGAAATCTGCTGTTGATCTGATAGGTTTCCTTTATAGGTTACCTGATGCTGTTGCTTCACAGCTCTTAAGATCCTTTCCTTCATTGTGACTTTAGATAACCTGATGACTTTGTGACGATCTTTTTGTGATAAATTTCCCAGGAGTTATTTGAGCTTCTTGTATTTGAATGTCTAGATCTCTAGAAAGGCCAGGGAAGTTTTCCTCAATCATTCGCTCAAATAAATTTTCCAAACTTTTAGATTTCTCTTCTTCCTCAGGAATACCAATTATTCTTAGTTTTGGCCATTTAAAATAATCCTGTATTTCTTGGAGACTTTATTCATTTTTTTAAATTCTTCTTTGTTGGACTTTGTCAGATTGGGTTAATTCAAAAGCCTTGCCTTTGAGCTCTGAAATTTTTTCTTCTGCTTGTTCTAATCTATGGTTGAAACTTTCCACTGCATTTTGTATTTGTATAAGTGTCCCTTTCATTTCCAGAAGTTATAATTACTTTTCCTTTATTATATATATTTCTGTGGAAAATTTTTCATCCTCATCTAGTATTGTCTTTTTAAATTTCTTTAAGTTTGTTCTCACCTTCTTTAGTATCTTCTTGAGTAGACTAATAATCAGCCGTCTGAATTTCTTTATCCACCAACTCAGAGATTTCTTCTTGGTTTGAACCCGTGTGATCTTTTGGGGGTATTCTAGAACCCTGTTTTGTCATATTACCAGAATTACTTTTCTAGTTCCTTCTCCTTTGGGTAAACTATTTTTTTTTCCAAATTGTTCTTGAATATATTTTTGATTAGACTGTGTGTTTTTTTAAATTTCTTATTTTTTTCCCTGTTAAAGATTGGACTTTTATGTTTATTTTGGCGTAATTTGATTCTTGGTGCTTCTAGGGGTGAAATTTCTATGAGATCCTTACTTATAGAGTTTTTGTGTGCTGGCTTTCACCGATGCTAGTTGCCAGTATATTCTTCATGTGTGGGTGTGTTAACTGTCTTCCATGGAGCTGGAATGGCAGGGATCTCTTGAAACGTATTTTGTTCTTTTGTGGTGTACACTTTATTTGTTTATTTACTTTCTCCCCAGTATTTTCTTTAATTAATTGATGTTTCAGGCTTCAGGCTAATAGAGGAAGTATCCCTGGATAAGGTAAGCACTGGTTGTAGCTAACTAAGGCAGGTGGGTAGATGTAATATCCGACCATGGGTCAAGGTCACAGCCTTGACAAGGGTGGCTGGGAGGAGCTCTCAATTAGATGTGCTGAGTGTGAGCTACCTCAGCTCCCCTGCCAGGCCAGCAGGAAATTTATTCACCACACAACCTCACTCCTATCCTAGTGTTTTGGCTATTCAGATCAGACAGGCACCTCTTTTCATCTGTAGAAATGTTGATGTTCCAAGTATGGAGGAATTGTGACTCTGTAACTTATGAAAGCCTTATTCTGGGGGGTAACTCCTCCTATGGGACTGTGCTCATCTGGATTGTTCCAGGAAGGCTGTCTCTAGGTGCCTCCACACTGCATTCCTGTGGAGGAAGCTCCAGCTGTGTCTGCGGTGGAGTACCGGGGAAGACAAGGACTCGTTATCCAAGGCCTGTCATGATCACAGAGGCAGCCAGCCTATTAGGGTAGAGATACAGACTTTCCCTACTGCAATCAGCACCACAATTGTGTCTCTGCTGTGAGAAACTTCCCACACTAGAAAGATCTGGAACTCAAGTCCTGCTGTTCAGATTCTTTTGTCCCACATGGTGATCCCTTGATGTGGTGCTCTCCCTCTTCCCCTAGGAATGGGGCTTCCTAAGGGCCAGACTGCAGTGATTGTTACTGCTCTTCTGGGTCTAGCCACCCAGTGGGGCTACCAGGCTCTGGGCTGGTGCTGGGAATATCTGCAAAATGTCCAGTGATGTGACCGGTCTTCAGGTCTCCCAGTCATGGATACCAGCACTTGTTCTGATGGAGGTGGCAGGGGAGTGATGTAGACTCTGTGAGATTCCTTGGTTGTGGATAGCCTTAGTGTGCTGGCTTTCTGGAATGCTGGTTTTGCCAGCAATGAAGTTGTCACGTGAACAGACTCAGAAACTCTGGTTAGCCAGGGTGTTGCAGGCTGTGGTGTTAGGTGTTGTTTTCTTCTACCTGGGAACAGTATTATTCTGCCAAGAGTTGCTCTAATGGCCTGAGTTGGTTGGCCTCTAGCCAGGAGGTGGTGCTTGCAAGACAGCAACAGCTGCAGTGGTAGTAGTGTGGTTTGAGCTTGCCCTAAATTGTCCAGGGGAAGTAGTCTGGTTTCTCAAATGATGGGCAGGGCCATAAAGCTCCCAAGGGTTTATGTCTTTTGTGTTCAGCTACCAGAGTACAGAAATACTATCAGGTGGGGGCAGGGTTAGGCGGGTCTGAGCTCAGATTCTTTCTGGGTGGGGCTTGTCTTGGTCTTTGTAGGGGATAAAGGGTGGTTCTCAGGCCAATAGGGTAATGTTCCAGAGGGCAGTATGGCTGCCTCTGCTGTGCAGGAAAGTTTGCAAAGGGAGTAGGAGATAGCTGGTAGCAAAAGGCCTTACCCAGCTCCCACACATTTGGCGAGGCCGGTCTTGCTCTCACAGTGCCCCACTAACAGTGCTGAGTTTACTTCCAGGCAACCTGTACATAGAACTTGGACTTATCCCAGGCCATAAGCTTCCCCACAGAGAAAGCAAGAACCACTTTCAGTTCACACCCCTCCCCATCTGCCAGCAATGCTGGGTCCCCAGCTACTGTGCTCCTATCTGTTACAGTTCCCATTTGTACCCCAGATTCTGTTTAAGGGAGTTTGTGCACGCTCAAAATTATCACAAAATTCAGTTGGGAGCTTCTTTCACCCTGCAACCCCTCCCTAAGTTCACTGGCTACCTTCCCATAGGGACCCTGTAAGATATAGTCAGTGATGGCTTTTCTGGGTTCAAACTGGAGACTGGGAATGCCTATAAGGCTCTTCTTGCTGCTTCTTCTACTTTTATATTTTGTACCACTCCCTTAATCTGTTCTAGTTCTAGGTAAGTTTAAAGCCTTCTATGATCTGGATTTTCAGATTCCCCAGTGGGGATGTGTATTCGAAGACAGACTCTCCCCTTCTCCCACTCTGGAAACTCAGTTTTTCAACCATCCCATAGAGTTTGCTGTGGTGTGCCACTACTTTCAAAGGATCTGTGAATTATTTAGGTTTTCCTGCTAAGTTCCTGCAATGGTTCTTGGAACAGAATTTCACAGTGTGAATCTCTACACACTGTTTTGTTCTTCAAGTGGGAGAGGCAAGCTAGCACTACCTCCTATCTGCCATATTGAAAAACAGATATATGTGTGTGTTTATGTATGCATTTTCTCAGCATAATTTTTATTCCAATAAAATCTTATATAAACTTCCACATTTAGAACAGAACAAAATAGAACTATTCTGAAACTACCTCCATTTCATAAAACTTGTTTCAATCACATGCCATCCATTACATTTGCTGGAACACAGATTAAAAATCACTAGTCAGAATTTAAGGCCTCTCATCACACTGATCTTCCATGATTCCTTGACTTTGCAATGTTAAGTCAACAGGTCCAAATGGCCTAATTAAGGTGAACCTTATCTTTATTCACCACTATAGGAGAAATCATGGACTTATTTACCAGTGCCTAACATAGGGAAGATTCATCCAAAGTATTTATTGCCTACCACAATAAACACTCAATGTTAGATGTAGTGAATTAATTGTTACAGCCCTATTTTTTTTAAGAAAAGATCAAATATCTGTGTTTAATCAGCCATGCACTATGCTAAAAATGAATTTGTCCCATTAAGAAGGGACATCAAGAAATAAAGCCTATCAGGGAGGAAGATAGCTGGAAAAGTTACTAAATTACTGGTGTATGTGGATGTGTATAATATGTGGTTGTGGAGATGTTTGAAGTTTTTACTGCAGTGAGTTTGCAGTGACTGCATTACTTATAAGTGGCAGCACTATGTGTGAGTTATGCCAGTCTTCCCAAGTAAGTGGCAATAAAAACTTTATAGCATACCACACCATACCCACGTATTTTATTTAAACCACTTATTTTGTTTGGATTGTGTCTCTTTTAAATACATCTCTATTTTTTCCTTCTCACTTATGTTACTCAACATAGAAATATGGCCTCTTTGGAGAGGGTGGGGACAAGAGCATTTGAAAAGGACGAGGTGGAATCAGTTTATGTTTCAGTTAGAAATGAATGCATTAGAAAGAAAAAAGAAATGTATGCATTGGTATGGAAAGCCTATAGCATATTTGCTGGTGGTTGTGGTCAAATATGGATTAGGATAAATTATAGATCATAATTTATAGGAACAAATGGGAAAGACATTTGGAATGCTGGAATGGGAATAAAACCATTAAGTATTGTTGACTCTTTCCACTACCTCTGCCATGGGTTTTTGCCACATTGGGCAGGCTGATCTCGGATTCCTGACCTCAGGTGAGCCACCCCTGTCAGCATCCCAAAGTGCTGGGCTTACAGGCATGAGCCCCCCTGCCCGGCCCAATCCTTATCTTTAAAAGAGGAATGCATATTTTGCCTCCATTGCTGAGTAGGGAAATTGTTTTTTATCCAACATTTGCTTCAATCCTTACTAAGCACCTTCTAAATCTATTAACTAAAAAAAATTTGAGGTTAGTAATGCAGGAGACATGGAAGAATAGAACATTTGAGTCTGAATGGCAGTAAAATGTACTAGAATGAAGAGGTATGATAATTAGCCACCAGACACTTCCATTTGTGTAGTCTAGGTGCTTGAGGAGACATTGTTTTCCATGATGGAATAAACTTTAGTTAGTATCTGACAGTGTCACAAAAGGTAGTGAGCAACACTCCAAGAAGACAATCGGTATCAAAGGAAGTAACTAAGAAAAACAAATGAAAAACCAACAACAACAACAACAATATTGAGATGAATAGCAGGTAGTTTCTTTCCTACAGTCATTAATTTATTTTCAATTACGTATTTTTGAATACTACTATATATACAGAAATATTTGTGCTCAGTAGAGCCTCTGTCCAAAATTCTCTAGACATTGACTTTATACCAGATTGGACATTAATATTTCTAGCTTTATCTGAATTTCCAATTTTAACATATCACCTATTCTGATTTTAAAGGTTTGTGCTACTTTCTAGCTAATCTAAATCCTTTTAACTTTCATTCATCCATTTGATTAGCCAAAAACATTATTGAATAATGTATATTACTAGGCACTGAGACTGTAATGATCAAAAAGGCAGACATAGCCTTAACTATCCTAGAACGTACAATCATTTCTTTCCTATTCCCCATATCTAGGTATGAAACACTGTTATGGTTACTTTCTCATGTAAAAGTGCCATCCATAAATTTTAATCATGTATTTATGTTTACTTAGAATGCATTTTCTTCAATTTTCTCAGGATTTATTTGCTTTGTTTAGCATAAGCTAACTTAATGAGAAAAGAAGAGTGTGATGATTAATTTTGTGTGTCAACTGGAGTGGACCACAAGATGCCCAGATATTTGGCCAAACATTTGCCATGAGTATTTCTGAGAGAGTGTTTCGGAATGAGAGTAACATTTAAATGTATAGACCAATAAAGCAGGTGACCTTCCATAATATGGGTCGGTCTTATCTAATCAGTTGAAGGCCAGAATAGAATAAAAAGGCTGAACCCCAAGTAAGACAGAATTCTTCTTGCCCAAGAGCCTTCAAACTGGGATATCATCTTTTTTTCATGCCTTTAAATTTGAAATGAGCCAGTGGCTCTTCCTGGGTCTTGAGTCTGCCAACCTTCAGACTGAAACTATATTATCAGTTTTTCTGGTTCTCAGTCTTTTGGAATTGAACTGAAGCTAAACCATCAGCTCCTCTGGGGTCTCTAGCTTGCTGACTCACCCTGAAGATCTTGAGACTTTATTCACTTCGTTTCTTACCAAATTGGGTATTTTCCCTAACTAATTAAATTAGATTGCTTGCATGAGCTAAGTGTGCCTCCCATCACATGTAATATTTATACCATAAATTAGGCCTCCAAATAAATCATTTTGAGGTATTAAAATGTGGATAATTTCAGTACTGAAGCAATTCAATGTGAAAGGTTCTTGTTGGCCCTAACGCCTTTCCCATAAATCATCATATGAGTAGAGCTGTCCCTGTTGACCACCGATACCACTAGCCAATCTGTTAGACATTAAACATACCTTTAATATATAGCAAATAACAATAATATCATGTATGTATATTTGTGTTGAAGGCAATTTGTAATTAAGAGCAGGGAATTTCAGCATTAGTAGGGTCATTCTTTCTTTTTGATTTTTGTTTTGGTCTGAATAGAAACCAACTCATTTTTCTTTTATTTGAACTTTTATTTTAAGTTCAGGGGTATAAGCACAGGTTTGTTCCATAGGTAAATTTGTGTCATGGAGGTTTGTTGTACAGATCATTTCATCACACAAGTATTAGGCCTACTACCCATTTGTTATTTCTCCTGATCCTCTCCTTCCTTCCACCCTCCACTCTCTGAAAGGCCCCACTGTCTCTTGTTCCTCTCCTTGTGTCCATGTGTTCACATCACTTAGCTCCAACTTATAAGTGAGAACATGTGGTGTTTAGTTTTCTGTTTCTGTGTTAGTTTGCTAAGGATGATGACCTTCAGCTCCATCCATGTGCCTGCAAAGGACATATTCTTTGATACGGTTTGGCTATGTCCCCACCCAAATCGCATTTTGAATTGTAGTTCCCATAATCTCCATGTGTCATAGGAGGGACCCAGTAGGATGTAATTGAATTATGAGGACTGTTACCCCATGTTGTTCTTGTGATAGTGAGTGAGCTCTCACAAGGTCTGATGGTTTTATAAGGGACTTCCCCCCAACCTTGTTCAGCACTTCTCTCTCCTGCTGCCATGTGAAGAAGGATGCATTTCCTTTCTCTTCAGCCATGATGGTAAGTTTCCTGTGGCCTCCCCAGCCATGCTGAATGGTGGGTCAATTAAACCTCTTTCCTTTATAAATTACCCAGTTTCAGGCAGTTCTTTATAGCAGTGTAAGAATGGACTAATACAATCTTGCTCTTTTTTATGGCTCCATAGTTCCAGTACCACATTTTTTAATCCAGTCAATCATTGATGGGCATTTAGATTGATTCTATGTCTTCACTATTTTGAATAGTGCTACAATGAGCATACACATGTACGTTTCTTTATAATATGAGATAGAATGACTTATATTCCTTTGGGTATATACCCAGTGATGGGATTGCTGGGTTGAATGGTAGTTCTGTCTTTAAGTCTTTGAAGAATTGCCACACTGTCTTCCACAATGGCTGAACTAATTTATACTCCACCAACAGTGTATAAGCGTTCTTTTCCTCCACAATCTCACCAGCATCTGTTATATTTTGACTTTTTAATAAAAGCCATTCTGCCTGGTGTGAGATGGCATTTCATTGTGGTTTTGATTTTCATTTCTCCAATGATCAGTAGTTTTTATATTTTTTGACCACATGTATGTCTTCTTTTCAAAAGTATCTGTTCATGTCCTTTGTCCACTTTTATATGGGGTTGTTTTCTTGTAAATTTGTTTACGTTCCTTATAGATGTTGGATATTAGACCTTTGTCACATGCACAGTTTGCAAAACCTTTCTCCCATAGTGTAGATTGTTTACTCTGTTGACAGTTTCTTTTGCTGTGCAGAAGCTCTTTAGTTTAATTCGATCCCATTTGTCAAGTTTTGCTTTTGTTATAATTGCTTTTGGCATCTTTGTTTTGAAATCTTTGCCCATGCCTATGTCCTGAATGTTATTGCCTAGGTTGCCTTCTAGGCTTTTTAGTTTTCGGTTTTACATTTAAGCCTCTAATCTATCTTGAGTTAATTTTTGTATATGGTGTATGGAAGGGCTCCAGGTTTAATCTTTTATATATGGTTAGCCAGTTATTCCAGCACCATTTATTGAACAGTGAATCCTTTCCCTGTTGCTTGTTTTTGTCAGGTTTGTCGAAGATTAGATGGCTGTAGATGTGCAGTCTTATTTCAGAGTTCTTTATTCTGTTCTATTCGTCTACATGTCTGATTTTGTATCAATACCATGCTGTTTTGGTTACTGTAGCTCTATACTGTAGTATAGTTTGAAGTTGGGTAGCATGATGCCTCCAGCTTTGTTTTTTTGTTTTTTGTTTTTCTCTTAAGATTTCCTTGGCTATTTGGGCTCTTTTTTGGTTCTATATGAATTTTAAAATAGTTTTCCCCAGTTCTGTGAAGAATGTCAATGGCAATTTAATAGGAATAACATTGAATCTATAAATTGCTTTGGGCAGTGTGGCCATTTTAATGATATTGATTCTTCTTATCCATGGGTATGGAATATTTTTTCACTTGTTTGTGTCATGTCTGATTTTTTTGAGCAGTGGTTTATAGTTCTCCTTTTAGAGATCTGTCACCTCTCTAGTAAGCTGTATTTCTGCGTATTTTGTTATTTTATGGCAATTGTGAATGGAACTTCATTCCTTATTTGGCTCTGGGGTTGACTGTTGTTGGTGTATAGGAATACTAATGATTTTTTGCACATTGATTTTGTATCCTGAGACTTGGCTGAAGTTGTTTATCAGCTTAAGAAGCTATTGGGCTGAGACTATGGGTTTTCTGCATAAAGTATCATGTCATCTGCAAACATGGATAGTCTAACTTCCTCTTTTCCTATTTGGATGCCCCTTATTTCTTGCTCTTGCCTGATTGCCCTGGCCAGAAATTCTAATACTGTGTTGAATAGAGGTGGTGAGAGAAGGCATCTTTGTTTTGTGCCCATTTTCAAGGGGAATGGTTCCAGATTTTGTCCATTCAGTATGATGGAGAACAACACATTTTTCATGCTACCGTCTAACCAGGAAACAACAGGATTATTAGGTAATAAAATCCATAAAGGATTACTTCTACATACAGTATCTATTAGGGTATATGTAACCAAGTTCATGAATACATGACTGATACCTAATGTGAATATTTAAAATATGCTGAGCCTGTGGTATCCCCTTTTTATCTACTCTATCCCCACATTTCTGCTGCCAAAAGAAGTAATTTACCCTGGGTCATGATGACTTCTTTAAAAATGATCGTACTAAGAAGATGTTAAACTGGCCACAAAAGTGATAACATTAGCTCTTCCAGGCTATTGCACATCTCATTTATACTTTTAATGATTCGTATGTTTTCCAAACCTTTGTACAGTTAATACTACTTAATAGGTATGGAAATGTTCTTAGGACATTCATCCAAAGAGATAAAATATGTTTTAATGGCTGCAATATAAAGCTTTAAGCAAATGAGTTTCTCAGATGATACTGTTCTGTGTGACAAAGTAGATATTTTCAAATTGTGCACACTAAAATTTTGACTGCAGATATCACCTTCAATGTGTGCTTTCCTGGCTGTGGGGGTGGGGTGGGGTGGAAAAAATCATTACTAATTGATATGCCTTAATGACCTGAGAGCTTTCAGAGTTGGGTGAACCCAAGAGAAATGCTAAGAGGTGTATATTTGATTCTAATTATGCATGGCACATGCTGAAAGTAGACCCATTGTGACAGTTATATCATTGTCAAATTGCTAGACCTCACGTTTTCTACTAATTTGACACTATCACTAAGCACTGCCTCACTGAATTCATGAAAAGTGAAATATCGGATGATGGCAGGAAAAAGTAGAGTTTCGTGATCTGTACTTGCTGTGGAGATTTCTATATTAAAAGGAAAAAGGTAAGAACATTCCAAATTTGCTCTTCTAGGTATTTTGAAATATAAAATATATTATCGTTAACTATAGTCACCCTACTGTGCAATGGAACACTATGACTTATTTCTCATATCTAACCGTAACTTTATACCCATTGATCAACCTCTTCTCATCTCCCTTCCCCACTACCCTCCCCAGCCCATGGTAATCACTATTCTTCTCTGAATTTCTATAAGGCCAACGTTTTTAGATTCAACATATGAGTCAAATTGTGTAGTATTTGTCTTTCTGTGTCTGGCTTATTTCACTTAACATAATGACCTCCAGGCTTATCTGTGTCGCTGTACCCCATAAATATGTGCAATTGCTATGTGTCAATTAAAAACAAAATAAAACATAAAAAGAAGAATGGGCTGAAAAGAAACCAAACTTGTTTTGGTAAATTACTTTAATTGACTTTACTTTTTTTCCTTATGGCTTTCTCATCATAAATTTGAAAACTAGAGCAACAGAGACCTAAAAATTTATTTTGATTATTTATTGACAAGCTTCAAGTCAAGAATTGGGTCTATTGAGCACTTCCTGGGTAATTAGGTTTCTTTGATAACTACTGGTGGAATTTGGGTTAATATTTCCTTTTCCGAAACGAAAACCAACAGTAGCACTTGTCTGGATGCATTTTCTCTAAGCTTATAGGCTTTTATTTTGGTTAATTTATTTTAACATAGCAAACCTTCCCTCACTTTTTTGGGAAGTAGGAAAATTAAATATGATTTGGAGAAAATGAAAAGCTAGATACTAGGTTTACCTATCTTATGAAAGCCATTTGATTGCTTTCTAAACATATCATGTATTGGGCAGAGGGGTTCTGCTCCTGGACTTTCTCCTGGTATAATTTTGTTTCTGGAAGAAATACATGGGGTTATTTCAGGTTCCTCATCTGAGTCAGCTAAAGGTACAGAGTCAAATTAGAGCTTGGAGAAGAAAGTGTATCACTCTTAGATCTGTTTCTCATGATTATCAAGTATGAGAACTCAAAGGGACTCAATTAACATCCTAATCCAACCTTCAAGGAGTGGACAAATTATGTTGGATCTGTAATTGGTCATAATTAAGATTCTGAAGGACATCTAGGATCAACATTAGTTTAATAATGAGTAATCATTAGCCTTCAAAAGAAAAAGCTTTCAGTATTTTAAGACTTAGAACTCTATTAATAAACATCAGATTCTCCACTGTTTATCAACTTAATAAATACATATTGAACCATATGAAGGATACTTTCCTTTTGTATGTATGTATATTATATACATATATACACATATATGTATATGCACATACATATACACACACATATATGTATATGTACATACATATATACACACATATATACATACATATGTATATGTGCATATATACACACATCATATATGTATATATACACATGCACATACATATATGTTTGCATGTTTATGTGTGCATATATATACACATACACACATGTGTATATATATAAAAGATATGGTTTGTCTTCTCGAAGAGGGTTACACCATAGTATGGGGAACAAAATATATACACATAAATCACAATAAAACAGAATATGGTGAATGTCACAGTAATATAAGTATGATGGTCATATATTGTCTAAACTGGAATGCTTTTGAAAGTGAAAGGAGCATTATTAATAAATAAAACAGGTAATAGCATCACTGACCCAAGACAATGAGGATGTACACAAAGTTTATATATAAATGATATTTTCAAAATGCTGAGTTCACAGACGGTCAAGAGCTCTTCAAGCTAGAATGATTAGGGAATTCTTTATGGAAGGGATAGCATTTGAGCCATACTGTGAAAGATGAATACAATCTTAATAGGTAGCTGGAGGAGGAGTCATTGTAAAAGGTGAGATTATAATGAACAAAGTCTTGGAGGTAGGAACAGGAGAGGTCTGCTTGAGGAACAGCAACCAGTACACCTTAAATTAAGATAAAACAAGGAGTATTTAGATGATGAAACTGGAGCAGTTGGTGAGAAACAGCACACGTGGGGCTCCATAGCTTTGAATTTTATGCTAAGGAATTTAGATTTTATTTCAGTAGGCATTATGACTTATTGAAAATGCAGTTGTATTATTTGAGAGGACAGTGATCATCATTGCCTTAATTATTTAGGATTAGGTGTATTTTCAAATTATATTTAGCAGAAACCAAAGTATGAGATAGGCCAATGAGTGGCGTAGTTGTCATATTCAGAGCAAAGTTCATCACCAGAATGTGGAGAGGCTGGATAGACTCTGCTGTGGAACTGCAGTGCATGTTTGTAGGGAGGAATGTACAAAAGTGTACATCATTATCTATTGATGTTATTGTTTCTGTTTTCTTGTTGACTAGATGAACAAGGATCCTTTCATTGTGTATCTTATTTGCGTTTACAAATTTATGTCCTGTATTTTGTTGAATCAAGGTTTTCCTTTTCTTTTTCTCAAAATTGACTTTTGTTTGGTATAGACAAATGTGGTCTTATCTTTTCAATAAGTCCACATTTATTTCCTATAATAAGCTTTATTTTACCATATTTTATAAAGGTATTACTGATTCTTCTCCATCTTCCTTTTTTTTTGCTTAATATATTTAGTCAGTTTTCAAAAAAGAATGCACATGAATGAAAATAGAAGAATCACAGGAAATGTAGCTTTCTGTCTTAACAACATGCAATTATTTTTGAATATTTGCACTGAAAACACTTGGATGAGAAGTTCATGAAGTCTATATATATACACACACACATATATACACACACACATATATGAATATATGAATATATGTGTGTGTGTATATATATGCACATATCAATGTATGTGTATGTGTATATATGTACATATATATGTACATTTATATATAGATATAGATATAGATATAGATATAGACTGAGTATCACTCTTGTCACCCAATCTGGAGTGCATTGGTGTGATCTCATCTCACTGCAACCTCTGCCTCCTGGGTCCAAGTGATTCTCCTGCCTCAGTCTCCCTAGTAACTGGGACTACAGGTGCGTGCCACCATGCCCAGCTAATTTTTGTATTTTCAGTAGAGATGGTGTTTTACCATATTGGCCAGGCTGATCTTGAACTCCTGACCTCAAGTGATCTGCCTGCCTCCGCCTCCCAAAGTGCTGGGATTACAGGTGTGAGTCACCGCACCTGGCCAAAGTCTTTACATTAAAGCTTGTTTGAAGTCTCCCATTCAACCTTATGCTGCTGATGTGTGAGGCTGTAATATTGGGGTTACTTTTCAGTCCAGGCTAACCAGAATCATAGTTGTTTCAACTTGACACCTATTATACTGTGGTAAACTAGAAGGTTGTAAAACATAAAAGAAGAAAGGAACTAGATTAGATCCTGCTTAATTTGACACTTATATATGAATTTCAGAAGCTTTTATTACTCCATAATTTGAACTCTGTAATACACAATGACTCCCAGCATGTGTCACTGGATCATGTCAATAGACTTTATTCAAATTCTACCAGAAAAAGGCAGAGAAGATGGGAAAATAGAAGGCTCCATTATTCCTCTTCCCCACAAGCACACCAATTTAATGACTATCTACACACTCAAAACAACTTCATTAGAACCAAAACTCAGGTGAGCCCTCAGAGTACCTGGTTTTAAATTTATATCACCGAAAGAGGCACTAAAGAGATAGAAAAAATAGTCCTGAATCCCTAAGGCCACCTCCTTCCCCCAAGACTCGTCCCTTCCTAGCAGTGGCAGCATGGTGTAGAGAGCAAACCTGGGTGCTGGGGGAGGGAGAACACCACAATTGTGAATCATTGAACTTAGTGATTTCCTGTTAGGGCAGAAAGAAAAACTGGACCAAACTCAGCTAACATCCACCAATACAGGGAGCATTTAAACCATTCCTAGCCGTCCAAGCTGAGTTACCTAGCCATCCAAAACTGAGTTACCACAAACCTGGGCTCCATGGGCTATAGCGCTCTGGGCCTCTAAGAAAACTTGAAAGAAAGTCTAGGCCATAAGCACTGCCATTCTTAGGTGAGTCCTAGTGCTGAGTTAGTCCTAGAGACAGTGGACTGGGTTGGGGCACATGATATACTGAGACACCAGCTGGGGCAGCCAAAAGGATACTGGCATCACCCCTCCTCTAACCCCAGACTGCACAGCTCACAGCTCCAAAAGCTCTCTCCTCAAACCCCTTCCTTCTGCTTGAGTAGAGAAGAGGGAAGACTGGGGAGGACATTCTCTTGCATGTTGGATACCAGCTCAGCCACAACAAGATAGGACACCAATCAGAGTCATGAAGCCTCCGTTCTAGGCCCTAGCTCCTAGATGACAATTCTAGACATACCCCTGGACAGAAGGGAACCTACTACCTTAAAGGGAAAGACCCAGTCCTGGCAGCATTCATCACCTGCTAAGCAAAGAACCCTTGGACCCTGAATAACAAGCAGTGATACCCAGGTACTATGTCAAAGGCCTTGGTTGAGATGCTGAGATTTGCCAACTTCAGGTGAGACTCAACATATTCCCACTCGTGGTAGCTAAGGGCAAGACTTCTTCAGCTTGAAAAAAGCAGAGAGAAAAGTAAAGGGAACTTTGTCTTGTACCTTAGGTACCAGCTGTGCCACAGAGGGGTAGTGCACCAAGTAGGCTCTTGGGGTCTCTGATTCCAGAGCATGGCTTGTGGATGACATTTCTGGACCTGCCCTAGGCCAGAGGGGAGTGCACTGCCCTGAAGGGTGAGTCCCAGGACAGGCAGCATTCATCACAAACTGACTATAGAACCTTTGGGCCTTAAGGGAACATTGAAGGTCATCTGGCAGTAATCCTCCTGGGTCTGTGAAGTACTGGCTACAGGGTGGGGCTCCTCTGCCTTTGGAAAGGGAAGGGAAGAGTGAGAAGAACTGCATCTTGTAGTTTGAGTGCCAGTTCAGCCCCAGTACACTTGAACACCAGGTAGACGTCTAAGGTTTTGAATCTAGTTCCTGTCTCCTGAACAGCACCTCTGGGCTCACCTAGGGCATGGGGAACTTGCTGCCCAAAAAAGGAAGGACACAAGCCTGGATGGCTTTGTCACTTGCTGGTTGTAGAGCCCTGGAACCTTGAGCAAACAAACAGGCAGTAACCAGAGTATGGCTCCAGCAGGCTTTGGGTGGGACCCAGTGCTGTCCTGGCTTCAGGTCTGACCCAGCACCATCATAGTGGTGGTGGCCAAAGGGGTGTTTCAGTGACATTACCCCCAGCTTTAGGAGCCTCAGCACAGATATAGAGAGACTCCATTTGTTTCAGAGAAAGTAAAGGAAGAGAACAAGAATCCCTGCCTGGTAATCTAGAGAATTCTTCTGGATCTTTTCCAAGGCCATGAAGGCAGTACCTTTATGAATCTGCAAGAACTAAAGTGTTACTGGACTTGAAGTGCCCCTTAAAACAGATACAGCTTAGATTAAAACGCCCAAATCCTTTTGAATAACCACAAAGCCGTCCCAAGAAGGACGAGTACAAACAACCCCACACAGTGTAGACTACAATATATATGTAACTGTTCAATGCTCAGACAAAAAAGAACATCTAAAAAAGTATTAAGACAATCCAGAAAACATAACCTTACCAAATGAACTAAATAAGGCACCAGAGACCAATCCTAGAGAAAAAAAATGAAACATACCTACTGGATCTAGAAAATAGCCTCAGAAGGACAAATCTAAGAGTTATTTGCCTTAAGGATGAGATAGAGAAAGAGATAAGGGTAGAAAGTTTATTGAAAAAGATAATAACAGATAAATTCCCAGATCTAGTGGAAGAGATCAATGTCCAAGAGGAAGATTATAAAACACCCAGCAGATTTAATCCAAAGAAGACTACCTAAATGCATTTAACAATCAAACTCCCAGAGGTCAAGGATAAAGAAAAGATCCTAAAAGCAGCAAGATAAAAGGAAAAAAAAAATACAATGGAACTCTAATATGTCCGGCAACAAGTTTTTCAGTGGAAACCTTACAGGCCAGGAGAGAATGGCGTGACATATTTAAAGTACTGAAGGAAAAGACTTTTACCCTAAAATAGTATATCTTGTAAAAATGTCCTTCAAATGTAAAGGAGAAATAAAGACTTTATCAGACAAACAAAAGCTGAGGGATTTTATCAATACCAGATTTGTCCTACAAGAAATGCAAAAAAGGAGTACTTCAATCAGAAAGTAAAGCATGTTAATGACCAATTAAAAATCATCTGAAGTTACAAAACTCACTGGTAATAGTAAGTACTCAGAAAAAGCCAGAATGCTATAACACTGGAATTGTGGTGTGTAAACTACTCTTATCCTAAGTAGAAAGAATAAATGATAAAGCAATGAAAAATAATAATACAACAACGTTTTTTAAAGACATGGACAATACAGCAAGACATAAATAGAAATAACAAAAAGTTAAAAAACAGGGGGGAAAAGTTCAGACATAGAGTGTTTATTTTTCTCTTTGCTTGTTTATGTGTTTATGCAAACTGTTAAGTCGCCATAAGTTTAAAATACTGGATTATGAGATAGTATTTGCAAGTCTCATGGTAATGTTTAACCAAATGCATACATTGGATACACAAAAAAAAATTAAATAAAAAACCAAGAAACTAAGTCATATCACCAGAGAAAATCATCTTCATTAAAGGAAGACGGGAAGGAAGAAAGAAGGAGGAGAAGACCAAAAAACAACCAGAAAGCAAATAAAATCTGAAGGGTATATCCTTATCTATCAATAAAACCATTGAATGTAAATGGACTAAACTCTCCAAACAAAAGACACGGAATGGCTGAATGGATTAAGAAAATAAGACCTGTTGATTAGTTACCGACAAGAAAAACACATCACCTGTAAAAACACAAATAGAATGAAAATAAAGGAATGGTAAAAAGATATTCCATGCAAACTGAAATCATAAAAGAGCAGGAGTAGCTATACTTACATCAGAAAAGATAGATTTTAAGACATAAACTACAAGAAGCGACAAAGAAGGTCACTATATACTGATGAAGGAGTTAATTCAGCCAGAGGATATAACAATTTTAAATATTTATGTACCCAACATTGGAACACTCAGATATATAAGGCAAATATTATTATAGCTAAGGAAAGAGATAGGCCTCAATAAAATAATAGCTGGAGAATTCAACACCCCCTTTCAGCATTGTATGGATCTTTCACATAGAAAATTAACAGTCATCAGACTTAATCTGATTAATAATGGACCTTAATCATAGACCAAAGGAATCCAATAGATATTTGCAGAATATTTAATCAATGACTGAAGAATACACATTATTTCCCTCAGCACATGGATCATTCTGAAGAATAGACCATATGTTAGGTAACAAAACAAGTTTAAAACACTCAAAAAATTGAAATAACATCAAGCATTGTCTCTCACCACAATGGAATAAAACTGGAAATGAATAACAGAAGGAATTTTGGAAACTACACAAATATATGGAAATTAAACTATATGCTTTTGAATGATGAGTGGGTCAATGAAGAAATTAAGAAGGAATTTGAAAAATTTCTTGAAACAAATAACAATGGAAACACAACTACCAAAACCTATGGGATGTAGCAAAAGCAGTACTAAGAGGGAAGTTTATAGTTACAAGTGCCTGCATCAAAAAAGAGGAAAAACTTCAAATAAATAATCTAATTATGCATCTTAACTAGAAAAGCAAGATCAAACCAAAGCCCAAATTAATAGAAGTGAAATATTAAAGATGAGGGCAGAAATAAATAAAATTGAAATGAAGAAAACAATACAAATATCAGTGAAACAAAATTATTTTGAAAAGTTGAATCCAATTGACAAACCTTTAGCCAGACTCACTGAGAAGAAAGAATATACAAGTAAACAAAATGAGAAATGGAAAAGGAGACATTAAAACAGACACTGCAGAAAATCAAAGGATCATTAGTGGCTGCTATGAGCAACTATACTCTAGCAAAATGAGTGATCTAGAAGAAATGGACAAATTCCTAGACACATACAACCTACCCAGATTGAACTAGGACAAAATCCAAAATCTAAATAGACCAATAACAAATAAGATCAAAACCTTAATAAAAGTTCTCCCAGTAAAGAAGACCCAGAGACTGGCTGACTTCATTGCTGAATTCTACAAAACATTTAAATGAGAAATGATACCAGTCCTACTAAACTATTCAAAAACATTGAGGAGGAGGAAAGAATACCTCCATATTCATTCTGTGAGGCTGGTATTACCCTGATAGCAAAACCAGAGAAAGATACATCATAAAAGAAAACTATAGGCCAATATCTCTGGTGAATATTGATTGGAAATCCTCAGCAAAGTAAACTGGGGTGGGGCCAAGATGGCTGACTAGAAACCGCGGTGTTTGTAGGCTCCCATTGGGGGGAAAAAAAAAAAAGTTTGAATCTTTCACCGGCAACCAAGGTATCCAGGTTCTCTCATCAGAACTGACTAGCAGGCTGGCGTGACCCATGGAGAGAAGGAAGAACGGTGTGGTGCCGCGGCCCATCTGAGAGCCACACCAGGCAGGAGAGTCCCCTCCCCCTAGCCAAGGGAGGTGGTGAGTAAGCTACCCAGTCGGGGAAACTGTGCTTTTTCCATGGAACTGTGCAACCCATGGATCGCAAGATTCCACTGGTGAGCCCAGGCCACTGAGGCCTAGCCTCCCAACCCAGGAATGTGCAGATTCTCAACAGTCTTTCAGCTGGAATCTGCTTAAACCTACCAGAACTCCCAGGGGGAGGGGTGACTAGCACCATAGCTGAAGCTGCCTGCTGTCTAAGCCATTTGAACTCCTTAGGGGAGGGGCAACAAACAGCCTGCAGTGGGACTCACAACTGCCTAACACACTAAGTGCCCTGGGTGAAGGGATGGTGGCATCCACCTCTAGAGCTCCAGGCTGCACTTTTCCCCTGCTGCAGCCAGGGAGGCTGGACGGCTTGGTTCCAAAACTTGTTCCCCAAGTCCAACACACTTGCTGTGGGAATCTGTGGCCAGAATGCCTTTTCAGGCTTGACCCTGACCCATTCTTCCTCAATGGGCAGGATTTCCCTGCAGGAATTCCAATAACTCCAGCCAGAGGTTCAGGGACAGAACCTGGATCTCCCAGGGCCGGAGCCGCTAGGGGGAGGGTTGACTACAGTCTCTGTGGGCTAGCATATTTAGCCTTTCCTCTGGTAGTTCTGAGGAATCCGGGCAGCCCAGAAAAGTGGGATTCCCCCCAGCAAGGCACACGCCCTGCACCAAGGGACAAAGGGCTTCTTTAAACAGGTCCTGTTCCCCATGCCATCCAACTGGATGAGACCTTCCAACAGGAATCGTCAGACACCCTACACAGGAATGATCCTACTGGCATCAGGGTGGTGCCCTTCGAGGTCAGAAGTCCCAGAAGAAGGAACAGGTACCTGTCTTTGCTGTTCTCCAGCCTCGTTGACTGACATCTCCAGGTGTGGCAGTGAATCAGATGAATAGGGCCTGAAGTGGACCCCCAGCAAACTGAAGCAGCTCTACAGAAGAGGGATCTTACCATTGAAAGGAAAACAAATAAGCAGAAAGCATCATCAACAACATCAACAACAGCAACAACAACAAAGGCTCCACAAATACCACATCTGAGCATCAGCAGCCTCAAAGACCGAGACTAGACAAACTGATGAAGATGAGAAAGAATCAATGAAGAAATGCTGAAAACCCAAAAAGCCAGAGTGCCTCTTCTCCTCCAAATGATTGCAGTGTCTCTCCATTGAGAGCACAGAACTGGGTGGAGGATCAGATGGACAAATTGATGGAAGTAGGTTTCAGGGTCGGGTGCAGTGGCTGACACTTGTAATCCCAGCACTTTGGGAGGCCAAGGCAGGCAGATCACGAGGGCAAGAGATCAAGACCATTCTGGCCAACGTGGGTGAAACTGTCTCTGGTAAAAATACAAAAATTAACTGGGCATGGTGGCACGTGCCTATAGTCCCAGCTACTCAAGAGGCTGAGGCAGGAGAATTGCTTGAACCCAAGAGGCGGAAGTTGCAGTGAGCCGAGATCACACCACTGCACTCCAGCCTGGCGACAGAGCAAGACTCCTTCAAAACAAACAAACAAACAAACAGAAAAAAACCTAGGCGTCAGAAGACGGGTAATAAAAAACTATGCTGAGGTAAAAGAGCATGTTCTAACCCAATGCACAGAAGGTAAGAACCTTGATAAAGTTTACAGGAATTGCGAACTAGAATAACCAGTTTAAAGAGGAACATAAATGACTTGATGGAGCTGAAAAACACAGCACGAGAACTTCCTGAAGCATACAGAAGTATCAACAGCCAAATTGACCATGTGGTAAAAAGGATATCAAAACTTGAAGACCACCTTGCTGAAATAAGGTATGCAGACAAGACTAGAGAAAAAAAGAATGAAAAGGAATAAATAAAGCCTCCAATAAAATTTGTACTTTATAAAAAGACCAAATCTATGATTGATTGGAGTACCAGAAAAAGATGGGGAGAATGGAAACAAGCTGGAAAACACACTTCATGATATTATCTAGAAATTATCTAACCTAGCAAGACAGGCCAACATGCAAATTCAGGAAATACAGAGAATAACATTAAGATACTCCATGAGAAGGTCAACCCCAAGACACAAAATCATCATCTGATTCTCCAAGGCCGAAATAAAGGAAACACTGTTAAGGGTGGTCAGAGAGAAAGGCCAGGTCACCTACAAAGGGAAGCCCATCAGACTAACAGCAGAACTCACAGCTGAAACTCTACAAGCTAGAAGAGATTGGGGACCAATATTCAACATTCTTAAACAAAAGAACTTTCAGACCAGAATTTCTTGTCCAGCCAAACTAAGCTTCATATGTGAAGGAGAAATAAAATCCTTTCCAGACGAGCAAATGCTGTGTAATTTTGTTACCAGAAGGCCTGGCCTACAAGAGCTGTAGAAAGAAGCACTAAATATGGAAAGGAAAAACCAGTACCAGCCACTGCAAAAACACACTAAAATATAAAGACCAATGACACTATGAAGAAACTACATCAACTATTATGCACAATAACCAAATAGCAGCATGATGACAGGATCAAATTCACACATAACAGTACTAACCTTAAATGTAAATGGGCTAAATGCCCCAAATTAAAAGACACAGACTGGCAAATTGGATAAATAATCAAGATGCATCAGTGTGCTGTATTCAAGAGACCCATCTCAGGTGAAAAGACACACATAGGCTCAAAATGAAGGGATGGAGGAAGATTTACCAAGCCAATGGAAAACAAACAAAAAAAAAAAAACAAAAACAAAAAAACAAAACAAAACAAAACAAAAAAGCAGGGGTTGCAATTATAGTTTCTGAGAAAACAGATTTTAAACCAACAAAGATCAAAAAAGACAAAGAAGGGCATTACATAATGGTAAAGGGAACAATTCAACAAGAAGAGCTAACTATCCTAAATATATATGCACTTAATACAAGAGTACCCAGATTCATAAAACAAGTTCATAGAGACCTACAAGGAAACTTAGACTTCCACAAAATAGTAGTAGGAGACTTTCACACCCCACTGTCAGTGTTAGACAGATCAACGAGACAGAAAGTTAAGAAGGATATTCAGGACTTAAACTCAGTTCTGGATCAAGTGGACATGGTAGACGTTTATGGAACTCTGTACCCAAAATCAACAGAATATATATTCTTCTCAGTGCCACATGGCACTTATCCTAAAATTGACCACATAATTGGAAGTAAATGCAGCAAATGCAAAAGAACTGAAATCATAACGGACAGTCTCTCAGATCACTGTGCAATCAAATTAGAACTCAGGGTTAAGAAACTCAAGCAAAACCACACAATTACATGGAAACTGAACAACCTGCTCCTGAATGGCTCCAGCATAAATAATGAATTAAGGTAGAAATCAAGAAGTTCTTTGAAACCAATGAGAACAAAGAGACAACATATCAGAATCTCTGGGACACAACTAAAACAGTGTTTAGAGGGAAATTTATAGCACTAAATGCCCACAGGAGAAAGCAGGAAAGATCTAAAACTAACACCCTAACATCACAATTAAAAGAACTAGAGAAGCAAGAGAAAACAAATTCAAAAGCCAGCAGAAGACAAGAAATAACTAAGATCAGAGTAGAAATGAAGGAGATAGAGACATGAGAAACCCTCCAAAAAATCAATGAATCCAGGAGCTGGTTTTTTGAAGAAATTAACAAAATAGATCACTAGTTAGACTAATAAAGAACAAAAGAGAAAAGACTCAAATAGACAAAATAAAAAGTGATAAAGGGGATATCACCACTGACCGCACAGAAATACAAACTACCATCAGAGAATACTATAAACACGTCTATGCAAATAAACTAGAAAATCTAGAAGAAGTGGATAAATTCCTGGACACATACACCCTCCCATGACCAAACCAGGAAGAAGTCTAATCCTTGAATAGACCAATAACAACTTCTGAAATTGAGTCAGTAATTAATAGCCTACCAACCAAAAAAAGCCCAGGACCAGACAGATTCAAGGCCGAATTATAGCAGAGATACAAAGAGGAGCTGATATTATTCCTTCTGAAACTCTTCCAAACAATTGAAAAGGAGGGACTCCTCCCTAATTCATTTTATGAGGCCAGCATCATCCTGACACCAAAACATGTCAGAGATACAATAAAAAAAAAACTTCAGGCCAATATTCCTGATGAACATTGATGCAAAAATCCTCAATATAATACTGTCAAACCAAATCCAGCAGCACATCAAAAAGCTTATCTGCCACTAACAAGTCAGCATCATCCCTGGGATGCAAGGCTGGTTTAACTTAACCAGATTAATAAACGTGATCCATGACATAAATAGAACCAATGACAAATACCACATGATCATCTCAATAGATGCAGAAAAGGCCTTTGATAAAATTCAACATCCCTTCCTGTTAGAAACTCTCAATAAACTAGGTACTAATGGAATGTATCTCAAAATAGTAAGAGCTATTTACGACAGACTCACAGCCAATATCATACTAAATAGGCATAAGCTGGAAGCATTCCCTTTGAAAACTGACACAAGACCTCTCTCACCACTCCTATTCCACATAGTATTGGAAGTTCTGGCCAGGGTAATCAGGCAAGAGAGAGAAATAAAGGGTATTCAAATACAAAGAGAGGAAGTCGAATGGTCCCTGTTTGCAGGCAACATGATTTTATATTTACAGAACCCCATCATTACCCCATCTCTACTAAAAATACAAAAAAATTAGCTAGGCATGGTGGTGTGCACCTGTAGTCCCTGCTGCCAGGGAGGCTGAGGCAGGAGAATGGCATGAACCCAGGAGGCGGAGCTTGCAGTGAACCGAGATCGCACCACTGCACTCCAGCCTGGGCAGCAGAGCGAGACTCCGTCTCAAAAACAAACAAACAAACAAACAATCATCTCAGCCCAAAAAGTCTTTAAACTGATAAGCAACTTCAGCAAAGTATGAGGATACAAAATCAATGTGCAAAAATCACAAGCATTCCTTTATGTCAACAATATACAAGCAGAGAGCAAAATCATGAATGAACTCCCATGCACTATCGCTACAAAGAGAATAAAATACCTTGTAATACAGCTAACAGGGGAATGTGAAGGACCTCTTCAAGGAGAACTACAAATCGTTGCTCAAGGAAATAAAAGAGGACACAAAAAAATGGAAAAACATTCCATCCTCATGAATAGAAAGAATCAATATCGTGAAAATGGCCATACTGCCCAAAATAATTTATAGATTCAATGCTGTTCCCACCAAACTACCATTGACATTGTTCACAGAATTAGAAAATATAGTTTAAATTTCATATGAAGTCAAAGAAGACCCCGTATAGCCAAGACAATCCTAAGCGAAAAGAACAAAGCTGAAGACATCATGCTACCTGACTTCAAATTATACTACCAGGCTACAGTAACCAAAACAGCATAGTACTGGTACCAAAATAGACATATAGACCAGTGGAGCAGAACAGAGACCTCAGAAATAACACCACACATCTGCAACCATCTGATCCTCGACAAAACTCACAAAAACAAGCAATGGGAAGGGCTCTCCTATTCAATAAATGGTGCTACGCAAACTGACTAGCCATATGTAGAAAACTGAAACTGGAACCCTGCCTTACACCTTGTACAAAAGTTAACTCAAGATGTATTAAAGACTTAAATGTAAAACTCCAAACTATAAAAACTGTAAAATAGAACCTAGTTAATACCATTCAGGACACAGGCATGAGCAAAGGCTTCATGACGAAAATGGCAAAGGAATTGCAACAAAAGCTAAAATTGACAAATGAGATCTAATTAAACTAAAGAGCTTCTGCACAGCAAAATAAACTATCATCAGAATGAACAGGCAACCTACAGAATGGGAGAAAATTTTTTGCAATCTACCTATCTGACAAAGTTCTAATATCCAGAGTTTATAAGGAACTTAAACAAATGTACAAGAGAAAAACCAACTCCATCAAAAAGTGGGCAAAAGTATATAAAATGACAGTTCTCAAAAGAAGACATTTATGTTACCAATAAACATATGAAAAAAAGCTCAACATCACTGATCATTAGATAAATGCAAGTCAAAACCACAATGAGATACCATCTCACACCAGTCAGAATGACGATTATTAAAAAGTCAAGAAACAATAGATGCTGGCGAGGCTGTGGAGAAATAGGAATGCTTTTACACTGTTGGTGGAAATGTAAATTAGTTCAACCATTGTGGAAGACAGTATGGCGATTCCTAAAGTATCTAGAACCAGAAATGCCATTTGACTCATCAATCGCATTACTGGGTGTATACCCAAAGGAATAGAAATCATTCTTCTATAAAGACATATGCACTTGTAGGTTTATTGCAGCACTATTTACAGTCACATAGTCATGGAACCAACCCAAATGCCCATCAATGATAGACTGGATAAAGATAATATGGTACATATACACCATAGAATACTATGCAGCCATAAAATAAATTCAGTAATGCCCTTTGCAGCCAAATGGATGAAGCTGGAAACCATCATCCTCAGCAAACTAACACAGGGACAGAAAACAATAAGTGGGAATTGAACAATATATACACATGGACACAGGGGTGGGAACAGCACACACCGGGGCATATTGAGGATTTGGGGGTGAGTCGGGGGAACCTAGAGGACGGGTCAATAGGTGCAGCAAACCGCCATGGTAGGTGTATACCTATGTAACAAACCAGCGTGTTCTGCACATATATTCCGGAAATTAAAATTTAAAAATTCCCACCCCTTTTCAGCTCTTTTCTCAAAACTTCCTTGTCTAAACATACTTCCTCTTCCTTCTCTGGCATAATGGCTACATTTTGGGAAAACCCTGTGTCCAGTAGAGGAGACCTGCCTTGGCTTATTAATGTGGTCAAAAGAAGAACTTAACAGCATAATTAAAGAATTAGCGGATCCTCTTCAGAGCCCTAATGGATTTGCTATAAAATTCAAATTAAACATTTTATCTTATGACACTAGATGCTCTGCTTTATATCAGATGGTTCACATGTTAGTGTTAGAAAGCCAAAGATTGTATAGCAAAGGCAAACTGGTTGAATCCTTTCGAAGACTTCCATAAATTTTCTGAAGCAGACCATGAAGGAATCCGTGATATTGCCAAAGATGTACAAAATGCTATCCTCTTTGTTTTCTAAAGAGTAGTTTATTGGAATAAGATATAACAATGCTAACAAAATCTTGGTAAGCCTATATTGTCATACTATGAAAGATTTTAAAAAATGTTTAAATGATATTCAGGCCTGTCAGCAGACAGTTGTGCTAATCAGCAACATGATATTATAACTCAAACTATATCAATGCCTTACATGAAGAATTGGCAATTATCATAAAGAAACAAAACCCCAGTTGGGCTACTTCTCACACTCATGATCTAATTAATTTTGGTAATCAAATGTCTTGTACCCTAAGCAAGGAGGTAAAGGAAAGGAAAATTGAAATTATGAGTTTACAACTAATAACAATTGTCCACACAATTTGTAATTCCTAAGTAACCTAATAAGTTTGAAAACAGACCCAATTCACCGCTTTGAAATTACTGCAAAAATCTTGGACATTTTTAAAAGATTTTAGAAAATTAAAATGGATAGAATAGCAACAGGTCAGAGAAAAAGAAAACTAGGGGTGCTGCAAAAAAAATCAAAGGGACATTCTTTTCTTCTCATTAATGCCCAAGGGAAATTGAATGGAGAACAAATACAAGTTCTTATACATACTACAGCTGCATTATCAGTGATAAATTTCACCTTATTACAAGGTCCTACTCTTTTGAGTCAAAAAAAATATACAAATGATGAGTGAAACACATATTCTTACATCAGTGTATAAATCTCAGTCTATTGTTTTTCAGTTAGGTCCCCCACGTGGATCACATATTTTCATCGAGTTCCTCAGCCTCCATCCATTTGATAAGGAGAGACTTTTTAAAATCATAGAATATTTCTATCTCTTTCTTTGAAAAGGGGAATTGTACTTAGAATTAAAAGATAAAATTGTTGAGTTCAAAAATTTTTCAAAATCTAAATTCTTTTAATTCACATATTGCAATTCATATTGTCATGCAGGAAACTAAATTGTTAAATAATGAATAATTATAAGAGCTGTTAAATATAGTACCTGATCAATTGTGGTCAAAATCCTCCACTAACAATAGTAATTTTGGAGAAAATAGCTGAAAATAATAATTTAATTACTAATTAAAATATCTCAATAAATTTGAGATAATTTTCAGAAAATTATCTCATTTGCTCCAATGAAAATTCAAATATATCAATTGAAAGCTCTTCTAAAATTTAAATAATATCAGAGGCCTTGGGAAGGATATGACCTATACTTTTGAATTTGAATTATGTAAAAGTGGTTTCATTATGCCTGTACAAGCCCATGTAACACTCCAGTTCTCTTCATGAGAAAACCAAACCCAAAAGATAGAGCTTGGTACAGGATCTGAGACCAATTAATAACATGGTCATTCGTCAATATCCAGTAACCAAACCCCCATATGTTGTTGACTGCCATTTCAACTGAAAGTTAATTATTACGGTAATAGACCTATGTAGTGCATTCTTCAGCTTTCTTGCAGATAAATATAGTCAATTTCTCTTCATCATTTGGGAAGAGAGATAATATGTGGACAGTATACTGACAGCCTAAATTATTTTTAACAAATACTAAATTCAGACCTTTCAGATATCAAATTCCTTAAGAAATGCACCCTGATACAATATGCAGATAATTTACTTCTTTGCTCAGAGGATAAGCAAACCTGTATAGATGATGGAATTTATTTATTTCTACAATTAGGTTCAAATGGAAATAAGGTCTCAAAAGAAAGACTCAAAAGTTCTAGTCTCAAAAGTTCCACCAGAAATAAATAAGATATTTAGGTCACCTAAGATCAAAGAAAGATCTTTTTTATCAATCTGGGTAAAATAAAAGGAATATTGTCCTTCCCTCCTCCTAAAGCTAAGAAATAACTGAGAGGATTTTTAAGGTTAGCAGGATACTGTAGAAATTGGATTCCGATCTTCTCTTTAAAAATTCAACTTTTATATACTCTTTGAAAAACAAAATAAGCGAAACATCCTAGAATGGACAAAGAAAAATCAGTTGACATTAGAAAAAATTAAAAAGAGTCTTAAAGATGCCTCACTGTTAGGACATCCAAATTATAATCTTTCATCTTCATTGTTTATGAAAATCAGGGAAACACTTTTGGCATTCTGACTTAAAAACATGGAGATCAAATAGACCTGTAGAATACTATAGTCAATGACTGGATCCTGTTGCTAAAGGATTGCCACTTGGTGTGAGAGCAAAAATTGCTACTGCCATGTTAATAAAATTTGCAACTTTTACAATAAGTCTAGAAGCACTTCTAAACTTGCACCACACTCAATGTTATTCAGTCAGTAGATTGGCTTCTTATGAAGTTCTTTCTCTGCTCCCCATATTACCATCTCCATATGTAATAATCTATATCCTGCTATACTTCTTCCTCTGCCTTCAGATAAAATGATACATGATTGCATAATCTTAACTAACCAGCTTCTCTGTCCTAGAATAGACCTGCAAGAAACATCCCTTACTAATACTGATGTTATATGCTTTACAGATGGATCTTACTTAAAGAATGAATCTGGAATTTATCATGCAGATTGTGCTATAGCATCTTTGACTGAAGAAATGGAAAGTGCTGATTTTTCAGTAGCAACCTCAGCTCAGTAAGCAGAGTTAATTGCATGAATTAAAGCCTTTCAATTGGCAAAAATAATAAGTGCTAATATTTATACAGATAGAAGCTATGCTTTTGTGATATCTCTTGACTTTAGAATGCTATAGAAACAGAGGATGTTTAACCTCTTCCAGTCAGTCCATTACAAAATGGGTAGCTTGTCTTAGAATTATTAGAAGTCAAAATATTGCCAAAGTCATTAACCATTATCAATATTCCAGTCCATTCAAAGCCAGACACTCCAGAAAACAAAGGAAACCAATGAGCACATAATATAGCAAAAAGGGTCACCCTAAGTGCACCTGAACAAGAAAATCAACCCATTTTAGCTTTTAAGAAAGCACTTGATTATGATATAAAATTAGCTCAATCTAAAGCTCCCAAAAAAGAACAAGAAAATTGGGAAATAAAAGTGGGACCACACTTCTCAAAGACTGGGTTGTGGTATGGAACCGATTATCTACTCATACTTCCAACTAAATTACAGTCATCTTTCTTAATTTATGCACAAGGTATAACTCTTTGGAGCCCAGATAATTGATTGTGAAATACAATATTATTGGAAACATTTAGATAGTTCTCAAGGTCATTTTCCTTTACTAGAAGTCCCTTTTAAGGTATGGCAACTAGATTTTATTCATTCATAACCACCACAAGGATACAAGTATATTTTAGTGATGGTTTGTATGTTTTCTCATTGAGCAGAAGCATTTCCATTCAGAAGAGCAACAACCTTAGCAGTAAGTAAAATTCTCTTAGAGAAAATTATTCTGACTTGAGGAGTTCCTTTAGAACTTCATAGCAACAGAGGTAATCATTTTATTGAACAAATAGCAACAGAGGTAATCATTTTATTGAACAAATAATACAGTCAGTATGCCAACTCTGGCCCATTCTCCAACATTTCAATTGTGCCTATCGTTCCCACACATCTGAGTTATTGGAACGTATGAACAGAATAATCAAAACTCAGTTGGCAAAATTAACTGAGGTTTTTAAAAATCCCTTGGCCAAAAGTTATTCCATTGGTCTTGCTTAATCTAAGATCAACCCCTTTTGGTAAACACCAACTGTCTCCATTTGAAATTATAATGAGCAGACCTATGAAATTGTTTCCAGGAAATCTGGAATCTATGATATTAAAATTAAATGTGTTTTATTATTGCAGTGGCTTTATAAAGCAGCTAACTAAAAACTAATTTAGTAAAAGACTCTTTCTACAGTGGGCTCCCGAGAGACAAAAACTCAGACCATGGACTTTAGGAGATTTTGTCTATTGGAAATGACATTTTAAAAAAGATTCGCTCCAGCCAAGGTGGCAGGGACCTTATTAGGTGCTCTTAAGCAACCTGTGTGCCACCAAGCTAAAAGGAATTGATTCCTGCATACATATCACTCATTTAAAGAAAGCTACCTTGCCAATTTGACTTCATCTCAAACTGGTGATCTAAAATTGAAATTCTCAAGAATCAACAAGGGTGAGAAGAAGATGACATCTTAAGAAGTCAGCTTTCCCAAGTCACCACACCAGGCCTGTATCTAAATGAATCCTTCGTATTAATAATGGGTAATAAACGGGGAAGGTCTTATAGGTTCCCATTAAATTTCTTTATTTTCATACCTAGCTCTTATGTTTTGTTGATACTACTACCAGCTTTTTCCCATGAAACAAACCTGTTCTTCCAATAGGCTCAGGACTATGCCAACAGATTACATAAAAATACTTGTTTGGTATGCAACTTCGTGCCCTTTTCCAGTGGCTTGGGCCTCCATAGTGGATATTTCCTCTCCAAGAACAAGATTGTATAACATATCAGAAACATATCTATGCTTCTCAAGTCATCAGTGTTTAACACTGGTATGACTAAGGATGATATACATCACTGACTTAATAATATTTTGCAAAGCAAAGAATGTGGGAAGAGCTTTTCAGTAAAAGAAACAAATTCATTAACCTTCACTCTGGCATTCCCACAATTGAGAGATAAGATAACTCAATTAGGTGCTTGCATAATACAAATATGGTATGGTTTCATCTGGCTTACTCCCTCTTTTGGTCAGCTTAGTCAGCAGGCCCCTTTATGTTGAAAACAAAAGAATCACACAAAAGATACATGGCCCAATAGCACTAAAGATATGTAGCAGATATCCAAAGAACAATGTATCCACACCATTATGTTACAATGTACTGATTGGCATACCACTGAATGGGAACAGTGACCAGGTGTTTGTTGGCTATCTCCAAATGGAACAGCTTGGTTGTGCTGCACGAATCTATGGCTATGGTGACCTCAGCATGGTTACGATGGTGTTCTTTAGGTTGTGCCCAGGCACAAGGTCAAAAATCTTCCAAAGCCTGAAAATCTTCTTTATTTACAATCTTCTAGGGTTTCTTCTGTATTTCGTTAATATGATAATTTAGCTTCCATCTTTTTGCCACAACTGGGTATTGAGGATGTCGTTTGGCATGTAGAGGTCCTAACCAATTATACAGAAAAGCCCTAAATGGCAGCTGCATGGGTTTCTTGTTATTAAACTCTTTTAATTTTGGTATTTATTTGTTTTTATTGCCATCCAAGGAAGTTCAACATTTTTATTATTTCCAAATCTCAAAATGCAGCAGTATCCTACTAATGGTTCTATTCAGACCTCATTTTCTTCCATTACTTGGTCTTTGACTATTAATTGCTATATTCATTAGTGCAGCAGTTCTCAAAGTATTTTCTATAGACTTCTCAGGGGTGCCAGTGACCAATTTCAGGAGGATAACAAGATAAAAATTATTAAGAAAATAATTTATTAGGTATATTAAGAAAATATTAAGCATCATACTACTTATACACAGTACTTATAATAATACCTTTAATAAGAGTATTATAATGTTAAAATACAATTCTTTCTTAAAGAAAATAATTCTGACCTGGTTACTGTTAATACTTAATAATACTAAGTATTGGTCTTTTTTCACAGTGTCAGCATTTATGCAAATGATATAGAAGGCAATAGTGGTTAAATTGGTGGAGACTTGGCATGAATCATGATGGTGGTACCTGACTTTACAAGCTTCTGTTCTTCAATGATATGCGTTCATGGGAAAATCAGGAGTTTTATTTAGGATAATAATTAAATCTATTCCCCCTGAAGGACAGGTCTTTTTAATATTCTGTATGATAAAATGGGAGACACTTTTCCTTTTCAAATTTAATTTTTAATTCAAGGGTACATGTGCAGCTTTGTTACAAAGATACATGGTGTGATGCTGAGGTTTGGGGTATGATTAAACTCATTACCCAGGTAGTAAGGATAGTACCTGATAGGTAGTTTTTCAACTCTTACCCCGTCTTTCACCCCTCTTCTTGTACTCTCCAGTGTCTTCCCATCTTTATGTCCATGTGTACCCAGTGTTTAGCTCCCACTTATAAGTGAGAACATGTGGTATATGATTTTCTATTTCTGTGTGAGTTCACTTAGGATAATGGCCTCCAGCAACATCTATGTTGCTGCAAAAAAACATTATTTTATTCTTCTTATAGCTGTGTACTATTTCATGGTGTATACATGCCACATTTTCTTTATCCAATCCACCATTGATGGGCACTTATCTTGATTCCATGCCTTTGTTATTGTGAGTAGTGCTGCAATGAATATATGCACACATGAGTCTTTTTGATAGAAAAAAATGTTTTCCTTTGGGTATATATCCAGTAATGGGATTGCTGGGTTGAAGTGTAGTTCTGTTTTAAGTTCATTGAAAAATCTTCAAACTGCTTTCCACAGTGGATGAACTAATTTATATCCCCAACAACAGTGTATAAGCGTTCCCTATTTTCCATAGTCCCAGTCCTGCAAACATCTGCATTTTTTTCTTTTTTCTTTTTTTTTGGTTTTTGTTTTGTTTTGTTTTTTTGCTTGTTGATAATAGCCATTCTGACTGGTGTAACATGGTGGTATCTTATTAGGGTGTTGATTTGCATTTCTCTGATAATTAGTGATGATGAGTATTTTCTTCATGTTTGTTGACCGCTTGTACATTCTCTTTTGAGAAGTGTCTGTTCGTGTCCTTTGCCCACATTTAATGGGGTTATTTGTTTATTGCTTGTTGATTTAAGGTCCTTATGGATTCTGGACGTTAGATCTTTATTGGATGCATAGTTTGTGAATATTTTCTCCCATCTGTAAGTGGTCTGTTTACCCTGATGATGGTTTCTTTTGCTGTGCAGAAGCTCTTTAGTTTAATTAGATCCCACTTGTCAATTTTTATTTTTATTGCAATTGCTTTCGAGTACTTAGCCATAAATTTATTGCGAAGGCCAATGTGGAGAAGCGTATTTATTAGGTTTTCTTATAGGATTTTTCTAGTTTAAGGTCTTACATTTACGTATCTAATCCACCTTGAGTTAATTTTTGTATGTGGTGATAGGTAGAGATCCAGTTTCATTGTTCTGCATATAGCTAGCTGGTTATGTCAGCTCCATTTATTGAAAAGAAAGTGCTTTCTCCATTGCTTGTTATTGTCGACTTTAATGAAAAGCAGATGGTTGTAGGTGTGCTGCTTTATTTCTGATTTCTATAATGTGTTCCACTGGTCTATGCATCTTTTTTTTTTGTACCAAATACCATGCTGTTTTGGTTACTGTAGCTTTGTAGTATACTTTAAAGCCAGGTAATATGATAACTCTAGCTTTTTTTTCTAAATGTAGGATTGCTTTGGCTATTTGGGCTCTTTTATGGTTCCATATGAATTTTAGGGTTGTTTTTTCTAATTCTGTGAAAAACGACTTTCGTATTTGGATTTGAATTGCATTGAATGTGTAGATTGCTTTGAGCAGTACGGCCTTCTTAATGACATGGACCTTCCAATCCATTAGCATGAAAAGTTTTTCCCTTTGTTTTTGTCTTTTCTGATTTGTTTCAGCAATATTTTGTAGTTATCCTTATAAAGATCATTTACCTCCTTGGTTAGCTGTATTCCTAAGGTTTCCTTGGTTATCATAAACGGGATTGCATTCCATTCTTGATTTGGCTCTTGGCTTAAATGTTAATGATGTATAGAAATAATACTGATTTTTATACATTAATTTTATATCCTGAAACTTTACTGAAGTTATTTATCAGTTCTAGGAAGCATTTGGTGAACTCTTTAGGTTTTTCTAGCTGTACAGTCACATAGTCAGAAAAGAGATAGTTTGACTTATTTTCATATGTGCATCCTTTTTATTTCTTTCTCTTTCCTAATTTCTCTGGTTAAGTCTTCCGGTATTATCTTGAATAGGAGTGTTGAGAGTGGACAGACATCCTTGTGTCTTGTTGCAATTCTCAAAGGGAAAGCTTTTAGCTTTTGCCTATTCAGTATGATGTTGGCTGTGAGTTTGTCATAGATGGCTCTTGTTATTTTGAGGTATGCTCTGTGATGCCTAGTTTGTTGAAGGTTTTTATTATGATGGGATATTGGATTTTATAAAAGCTTTTTCTGCATCTGTTGAGATGTTCATTTTTTTGTTTTTAATTCTGTTTATGTTGTGAATCACATGTACTGATTTGCATATATTGAACCAACTTTGCATCCCAGGAATAAAACCTATTTGATTTTCGTGAATTAACTTTTTGATATGCTGCTGGACTTAGTTTGCTAGCATTTTGTTGAGAATTTTTGTATCTACATTCTTCAAGGATATTGGGGTGTGTGTGTGTGTGTGTGTGTGTGTGTGTGTGTGTGTGTTTTCATGTGTCTGCCAGATTTTGGTGTCATGATAATACTGGCTTTGTAGAATGAGCTGTGGTAGAATCCTCCCTTCTTAATATTTTGGAATAATTTCAGTAGGCTTGGTACCAACTCTTCTTTTAGGTATAGTAGGATTCACTTGTGAATCCATCTGGTCCAGGGCTTTTTTCTTATTGGTAGGTTTTTTATTACCGATTCAATTTTGTAACTCATTGTTGGTCTGTTCAGGGCTTAATTTCTTCCTGGTTCAATCTTGGGTGGTCATGTGATTTCAGGAATTTGTACATTTCCTGTAGATTTTCTAGGTTGTGTGTGTAGAAATATTTGTAATAGTCTCTGAGGATATTTTCTATTTCTGGGGAATCAATTGTGTTGTCATCTTTGTCATTTCTGATGATGTTTACTTAGATCTTCTTTCTTTTTTCCTTTGCTAATCTAGCTAGTGGTCTGTTGATATTGCTTCTTCTTTCAAAGAAACAACTTTTGGTTTTTTTGATCGTTTGCTTTCTGCGGGGGTCTCAATTTTGTTATTTCTCATCTGATTTTAGTCATTTCTTTTCCTCTGCTAGCTCTGTGGTTAGTTTCTAGTTTTCTAGCTCTTCTAGGTACAATGTTAGATTATTTATTGAGACCTTTCTAATTTTTCGATGTAGGCATTTAGTGCTCTAAACTTTTCTCTTACCACTGCTTTTGCTGCATCCCACAGATTTTGATATATTGTCCCACTGTTTTCATTAATTCCAAATAATGTTTTGAATTCAGCCTTAATGTTGCTGTCTATCCAAAGACATTCAGAAATAAGTTGTTTAGTTTCCATGTACTTTTGTGATTTTGAGATATCTTCTTGGTATTGATTTCTATTTTTACTCTACTGTTCTCTACAAGTATGCTTGATATAATTTATATTTTAAAAAAATTATTGAGACTTGCTTTATGGATGAACATGTGGCCAGTTTTAGAATACAAGATGAGAAGGAAGTGTATTCTGTGGTTCATGGGTAAGTATTCTATAGATGAGTACTAGGTCCAATTGGTCAAGTATGAAATGTAAGTCCAAAATTTATTTGTGAGTTTTCCGCCCTGATAATCTTTCTAACACTGCCAGTGGAGTATTGAAGTCCCCCACTATTGTGTGGCTGCCTTTTTGTTGATCTAGATATTCTTGTTTTCTGAATCTAGTTGCTCAAATATTGGTTGTGTGTCAGTGTGTATATATATGTGTATATATATGTATATTTATATTATATATGTTCTTATATAATATAAACATAAATAAAAATATTTCTAT
>NW_012103576.1:4768481-4795210 GCF_000951045.1 Mandrillus leucophaeus
TATGTTATATATGTTATATATTATATATGTACATATATTTATATAATATATATTTAAGCCTTCTTGTTGAATCAAACCCTTTATCTGTATGTAATGACTTTGTCCTTTATAACAGTTGTTAGTTTAACATCTGCTTTATCTTGTTTAACAATAGGGTTCCCTGCTCTTTTTGTTTTTCATTTGCATGATAGAGCTTTCTCCATTCATTTCTTTTGAGGCTGTGGCTATCATTACTTGTGAGATGGGTGTCTTGAAGATAGCAGAAGCTTAGGTCTTATCTTTTTTATCCAACTTGCCACTGTGCTGTTTAAGTGGGACATTCAGAAGGGTTTCTTTTCAAGATTAATATTGATATATGACATTTTGTTCCTTTCATTGTGTTGTTAACTGGTTGCTTTGTAGTCTCTATTGTGTAGTTGCTTTATGGGGACCATGGGCTATGTACGTAAGTGTGTTTTTGTGGTAGCAGGTATCATTCTTTTGTTTCCGAGTTTAGAACTCCCTTAAGAAACTCTTGAAAGACTGTTCTAGTGATAAGAAATTTCCTTAGTGTTTCTTTGTCTAGAAGATATTTTATTTCTCCTTCGCTCATGAAGCTTAGTTTGACTGGACATGAAATTATTGGTTGGAATTTCTTTTCCTTAAGGATACTAAAAATATGACCCCAATCTCTTTTGCCTTGTAAGGCTTCTGCAGAGAAGTCTTCTGTTAGCGTGCCATGGTTCCCTTTGTAAGTGATATGACCCTTTTCTCTAGCTGGATTTAAAATTTTTCTTTTGCATTCACTTTGGAAAGTCTGATGATTGTGTGTATTAGTGTTAGGGATGGTCATTTTCTATAACATCTCATGGGGATTTTCTGAGTTTCTTAAATTTGTGTCTCAACCTGTAGTAATATTGGGGAATTCTTGTGGACTGTATCCTCAAATATATTTTCCAAAATGTTTACTTTCTCCTTCTCTCTCAGGAATGCTGATGTGTTGTAGGTTTGCTCTCTTATTTCCTGGAGGTTTTGTTTATGTTTCAAACTTTTTTATTGTTATTGCCTGACTGGGTTTATTCAATGGACAAGTCTTTGAACTCTGAAATTATTTTCTTAGCTTGTTCTAATCTGTTTTTTTAATTTTTAAATTTTTGTGGGTACATAGTAGGTGTATATATTTACGCTATATAGGAGATGTTTTGATACGTGCATGCAATGCGAAATAATGACATAATGGAGAATAGGGTATCCATCCCTCAAGCATTTATCCTTTGTGTTATAAACAATCCAATTATACTCTTAAAGTTATTTCTAATCTACAATGAAATGATTATTGACTATAGTTACCCTGTTGTGCTATCAAATAGTAGCTTTTATTCATTCTCTCTAACATTGTTTTGGTACATATTACCTATATTCAGCTCCCCCCACCCATTCAATACTCTTCCCAGCCTCTGGTAACCATTCTTCTACTCTATCTCCATGAGCTCAATTGTTTTGATTCTTAGATCCCACAGATAAGTGAGAACATGTAATGTTTGTCTTTCTGCATCTGGCTTATTTCCGTTAACAACATGATCCTCGGTTCCCTCCATGTTGTTGCAAATGACAGACTCTCATTCCTTTTTATGGCTGAGTAGTATTCTATAGTATATGTACACCACATTTTCTTTATCCATTAATCTTTCGGTGGACACTTAGGGGTAGTCTAAAAATCTTGGCTATAATAAATAGTGCTGCAAAAACATGACAGTGTAGATATACTTTGATATACTGATTTGTTTTGTTTTGGGACTACACCTAGGAGTAAGATAGCTGGATCATATGGTAGCGCTACTTTTAATTTATTAAGGAATCTCCAAACTGTTCTCCATAGTGGTTGTACTAATTTACATTCCAAAAAAACCATGATGTACAAGGGTTCCCTTTTCTCCACATCCTCAACAGCATTTGTTATTGCCTGTCTTTTGGATATAAGCCATTTTAACTGGGATGAGATGATATCTCATTATAGTCTTGTTTTGCCTCTCTCTGATCATAATGATGTTGAGAAGCTGTTCATATGCCTGCTTGCCATTTGTGTGTCTTTTTTTTTGTTTTTTTTGAGACAGAGTCTCACTCTGTCTCCCAGTCTGGAGTGCAGCGGCCGGATCTCAGCTCACTGCAAGCTCTGCCTCCCAGGTTTACGCCATTCTCCTGCCTCAGCCTCCCCAGTAGCTGGGACTACAGGTGCCCGCCACCTCGCCCGGCTAGTTTTTTGTATTTTTTAGTAGAGAAGGGGTTTCACCGGGTTAGCCAGGATGGTCTCGATCTCCTGACCTCGTGATCTGCCCGTCTCAGCCTCCCAAAGTGCTGGGATTACAGACTTGAGCCACCGTACCCGGCCTTGTGTGTCTTTTTTTGAGAAATGTCTATTCAAATCTTTTGCCCATTTTTTTGACCAGATTATTAGTTTCTTTCAATAGAGTTGTCTGAACTCTTTATATATAATGGTTTTTAATCTTTTGGCAGATGAGTAGTTTGCAAATATTTTCTCTCATTCTATGGGTTGTGTCTTCACTTGTTGATTGTATCCTTGCATGTAGAAGTTTCTTAACTTGATGCAATCTCATTTGTCCATTTTTGTCTTGGTTGACTCTGACTGTAGCATATTGCTCAAGAAATTTTTGCCCAGGCACATGTCCTATGTCCTGGAGATTTTTTTTTTCTAATGTTTTCCTATAGTAGCTTCATAGTTTGAGGTCTTAGATTTAAGTCTTTAATCCATTTTGATTTGATTTTTGTATATAGCAAGAGATATGTGTCTATATTCATTCTTCTGCATATGAATATCCTGTTTGGCCAGCACCATTTATTGAAGAGACTATCTTTTCCCTTGTGTATGTTCTTGGCACCTTAGTAAAAAATGAGTTCATTGTAGGTATGCAGATTTGTTTCTGGGTTCTCTATTCTGTCCCATTCGTCTATGTGTCTGTTTTTATGCCAGTACCATGTTACGTTGGTTACTATAGCTCTGTAGAATAAAAGTCAGATAAAATTAGTTTGGATGTTTTTCCTACTCTTCTATATTTTGGTATAGTTTGAATCGGATTGGTGTTAGTTCCTCTTTAAATGTTTAGTAGAATTCAGCCATGAAGCCATCAGGTCCTGGGCTTTTCTTTACTGGGAGACTTTTTATTATGGTTTCTATCTTGTTACTTGTTAGTATTCTGTTCAGGTTGTGGATTTCTTCCTGCTTCAATATTGATAGATTTTATGTGTCCCAGAATTTTTCTATTTTTTTGAGATTTTCTAATTTATTGGCATATAGTTGCTCATAGTAGCCACTAATGATCCTTTGAATTTCTGCAGTATCAATTGTAATGTCTCCTTTTTAATTTCTGATTTAATTTATTTAAATCTTCTCTCTTTTGTTCCTAGTTAGTCTGGGTAAACGTTTGTCAATTTTGTTTAACTTTTCAAAAATAGCTTTTTGTTTCATTGATATTTTATATTGTTTTTCATTTTATTTGCCCTTATTTTTCATTTGACATTTATTATTCCTTTTCCTCTACAAATTTTGGATTTTGTTTGTTCTTGCTTTGTCAGGTTGTTCTTTTTTTAATGTAGACACTTATAGCTATAAACTTCCCTCTTAGTACGCTTTTGGTGTATTTCATAGGTTTTGGTATGTTGTGTTTCCATTATAATTCATTTCAAGACATTTTAAAATTTCCTTTGTAATTTCCTCTTTGACCCACTGGTCATTCAGGAGCATATTGTTTAACTTCCGTGTGTT
The DNA here is from genome assembly GCF_000951045.1 of Mandrillus leucophaeus. Taxonomy (NCBI): domain Eukaryota; kingdom Metazoa; phylum Chordata; class Mammalia; order Primates; family Cercopithecidae; genus Mandrillus; species Mandrillus leucophaeus. The sequence goes on from NW_012103576.1 coordinate 4,772,242, forward strand.
TGTTTAGTTTCCAACATTTCTTTGGATATTGATTTCTAGTTTTATTCCATTGTCGTCAGAAAAGATGCTTGATGTTATTTCAATTTTTGGAATGTTTTAAGTTGTGTTTTGTGATCCAGTATATGGTCTATCTTGAGAATAATCCATATGCTGAGGAAAAGGATGTGTATTCTGCAGTTGCTGGTTGAAATATCCTGTAAATACCTATTAGAACCATTTGGTCTATAGTGCAGAATAAATCGAATGACTCTTTTGATTTTATGTTTGGCAGATCTGTCCAATGCTGAGAGTAGAGTATTGAAATCTCTAACTATTATTGTATTGGAGTCTATCTCTCTCTTTGACTCTAACATGTGCTTTATATATCTGGATACTCCAGTGGTCAGTACATATATTTAAGATTATTATATCCTCTTGTTGAATTGACCCCTTTATTATTATATAGTGACCTTCTTTGTCTCTTCATATAGTTTTTGTCTTGAAATCTATTTTTTTCTGATATAAATATAGTGACTCCTACACTTTTTTGGTTTCCATTGGCATAGAATGTCTTTTTCCATTCCTTTATTTTCAGTCTATGTGTGTATTCATAGGTAAAGTGTGTTTTTTTGTAGGCAACATATCAGTGAGTCTTGTTCTATTATTTATTCAGTCACTCTATGTCTTTTGATTGGAGAGTTTATCCCATTCACATTCAAGGATACTATAGATATGTAAAGACTTACCCCTGCCATTTTTTATTTGTTTTCTGATTGTCGTGTAGTCTTTTCTTTCTTTTCTCTTTTTTTTTCTTTCTTTCTTTCTTTCTTTCTTTCTTTCTTTTCTTTTCTTTTCTTTTCTTTTCTTTCTTTTCACTGTCTTTCTTTTAGTGAAGGTGATTTTCTCTGGTGATATGATTTTGTTTCTTGCTTTATATATTTTTGTGTATCAGTTGTATATTTTTTGGTTTGAGGTTACCACAAGGCTTGCAAATAGTGTCTTACAACATATTACTTTAAGCTGATGACAACTTAACAGTTTGCATAAACAAACAAGTAAACAGAAAACTAATAAAAACTCTATGCCTTATCCATGTTCCCTACATTTTACCTTTTTGTTGTTTCTATTTATATCTTATTGCACTGTCTATGTCTTGAAAAGTTGTTGTAGTTTTTTTTTTTTTTTTTTTTGAATGCTTCATTTATTCTTTCTACTTAGGATAAGTGTAATTTATACACCACAGTTACAGTGTTATAATTTCCTGTTTTTTGTGTACTTACTATTGCGAATGAATTTTGTACCTTCGGGAGATGACTTGTTGCTCATTAATGTCCTTTTCTTTTGGATTGAAGTATTCTCTTTAGCACTTCTTGCAAAACAGGTCTGGTGTTGATAAAATCCTTCAGCTTTTGTCTTGGAAAGTCTTTATTTTTTCATGTTTGAATAATGTTTTTGCTGCATATACTATTCTAGGGTAAATTTTTTTTTCCCTTCAGCACTTTAAATATGTCATGCCACTCTTTCTTAGCCTGTAAGATTTCCATTGAAAAGTCTGTTGTCGATGTATTGAAGCTTCATTGTATGTTATTTGTTTCTTTTCTCTTGCTGCTATTAGGATGCCTTTTTTATCCTTGATCTTTGGGGGTTTGATTATTATATGCTTCAAGGTAGTCTTCTTTGGGTTGAATCTGCTAGATGTTTTGTAACTTTCTTTTACTTGGATATTGATGTCTTTGTGTAGGTTTAGGAAGTTCTGTTTTATTATCCTTTTGAATAATACTGCTGCCCCATTCTCTACCTGCTCTTTCAGGCCAATAATTCAGATTTTCCATTTTGGGTCTGTTGTCTAACTCCTGTAAGCATGCTTCATAATTTTTTATTCTTTTTTCTTTCATCCCCGCTGACTGTATTTTCAAATAGCCCTTCTTCAAGTACATTACTTATTTCTGCTTGATGAATTCTGCTATTAAAAGACTCTGATGCATTTTTCAGTATGTTAATTGCATTTTTCAACTCCAGAAAATTTCTGCTTGATTCTTTTTAATCATGTCAGTCTCCTCATTAAATTTATCTGATAGAATTCTGAATTTCTTCTCTATGTTATCTTGAATTTCTTTGAATATTCTCAACACAGCCATTTTCAATTCTCTGTCTGAAAGGTTACATATCGATGTTTATCTAGTAATTTTTTCTGGTGCCCTATTTAGTTTAGTTGGTGAGTTCATGTTTTTCTCATTTTCTTTGATACATATAAATGTTCTTGTATTTGGGCATTTAAGAGTTATGTATTTATTATAGTGTTTGCAGCCTGGGCTTGTTTGTATTAATCCTTATTGAGAAGGCTTTCTAGTTATTTGAAAGGAATTGGGTGTTGTGATCTAAGACATGACTGCTTTAGGAAATACCCCAATCCCACTAATGCTGTGGTTCTTGCTGACTCACGGAGGCATCATTTTGATTATCTTGTACAAGATCCAGGATAATTCTCTGAATTTTCAACCAGGCAGAGACTCTTGTTCCCTTCCCTTACATTTCCCCAAGCAAACAGAGTCTCTCTCTTCCTCCCTCTCTCTCTATTTTGAGCCACCTGGATCTGAGAGTGGAGTGACACAAGCACTCCTGTGGCCACCAGCACTATGACTGCACTGGGTCAAACCTGAAGTCAGCACAGTACTGGGTCTTGCCCAAGGACTGATGCAACCACTTCCCTGGCTACCTCCTGTGTTTGCTGAAAGCTCTGAGTCTCTACAATCAGCAGATAATAAAGACAGTCAGGCCTATGTCCTTCCCTTCAGGATGGGAAATTCTCCCTGGCTCTGGGCACGTTCAGAAGTGCTGTATGGGAGCCTAGGACTAAAGTCAAAAACCTTAGCAGTTAACCTGGTATTCTATAGTACTCCATCTGAGCTGACACTTGAACTATAAAATGCAGTCTTTCCCTCTCATCCTTCCCCTTTTCCAGGCAGAGGGGCCTCACCTTGTGGCCACTACCACCACAGGCCCATGGGGATTACTGACAGACTACTGCCAATGCTCCCTTAAGGCCCATGGGCTCTTCAATCAGCTTCTGCTGAATGCTCCCTGTCCTGGGACTCACCCTTCAGGGCAGTAGGCTCCCCTCTGGCCCAGGGCAGGTCCAGAAGTGTCATCCCAGAGCCACATCCTTGAATTGGTGACCCCAAGAGTTCACTTGGTGCTCTACCATTCTGAGGGCAAGCTGGTACCTAAGGTGGAAGACAAAAACCCCTTTACTTTTTCCTCTGCTTTTGTCAATCAAACGGATTCTCGCCTCTTAGCCACCACAGCTGGCAATGTACTAAGTCTTACCTGAAGCCAGTAAGTCTCAGGGTCTCACCGAAGGCTCTTGGCCTAGTATCTGGGTATTGCTGCTGGTTATTAAGAGCCTAAGGGATCTTTAGTTAGCAGGTGATGCATTGTACCAGGACTGGTTCTTTCCCTTTAAAGCAGCAGGTTCCCTGTTTGGCCCAGGGTGTCATCTTTGAGCAGAATGTCATCTTTGAGCTGAAGCCTGAAAAAAGGGGCCTCAAGACTCTGACAGGTGCCCTATCCTGCTGTGGCTGAGCTGGTATCCAAGATGCAAGAAGAAGTCCTCCCCAGTCTTCTCTCTTCTCTCCTCAAACAGAAAGAAGCGGTCTCTTTTGGACCTGTGAGTGGTGCAGGCTGAGGATAAGGGAGGGGTGATGCCAGCACTTCCTCAGCCACCCCAGTTTGTGACTCAGTAGGTTATGTACCTCCCGACCCCAGTCCACTGTCTCTTGGCCTAGTTCAGCACTGGGACACTCCTAGGATTTGTGGTCTTGGCCTGGACTACCTTTCAGGTTTACTTGGAAGCCCAGAATACTTTATCTCATGGTAGCGATACTTGCCTGTAAGTGGAGTTTGGACTGTTGGGATTAGCAATTTTGCCTTGCCCTGAGCTGGTATAAATGCTCCCTTCACTGGCAAGCATCAGCTGGTTTTGTCTGTTTTTTCTTTCTGTTCTATCAGGGCAACACTGAGTTGAGCGCCTCACAATTACTGCACTCTTTTTTCTCCAACACACAGAAATGCTCTCCACACCATGTCATTGTTGCTGGGGTATAGGGGAGGGGTGGCATTGGCAGTTCAAAACTATTTTTTCTACTTTTTCAGCAATATGAAGTTAAAACCCGGTATTGTGATTACTCACCTGTTTTTTGTTTTTAAAAAGGTTGTGTGTGTGTGTGTGTGTGTGTGTGTGTGTGTAGAAGTTGTTAAATTGATGTCCTTGAAGGGAGGATAATCAGTGGATCCTTTTATTCTGCCATCTTGCTCCACCTCTTCCTCTCTAATCCTTTATTAAGACTTCTAACTGTATTTTTAAATTCCTGTAGTAAATTGTTTAATTCCAGAAGCTCTGTTTGGCTCTTTCTTAAAATGACTATGTCATCTTTCAATACTTGGATCATTTTATTGGCTTCCCTGTATTGGGTTTCAACTTTCTCTTGAATCTCATTGAGTTTCCTTTCAGATTCTGGATTCTATATCTGTTATTTTAGACATTTCAGCTTGGTTAGGATCCATGGCTGGGGACCTAGTGCAATTCTTTGAAGGTAACAAAACACTCTGACTTTTGGAATTGACAGAGTTCTTTTGCTGATTCTTTTCCATCTAAGAGAGCTGGTATTTATCTTTTTGAAATTGCTATTGTTCGAAGGGGGATTTTTGTGTTTTTATTCTTTGTTTCCCTTAAGGATTTGACTGTGGTGCGTGTCGTGTATAGCTTCTTGGCTTCATTTCTCGGTGGTTTCAGAGAGTAAAGGCTCTGTACAGGTTCCTTGGTTGTGGCTAGTTTTCTGCTTCGGTTTCAGAGGTGATGTGTGCTGAAGGATTTTATTTTGGTATGGTGGTATAATTCAGGCTGTGATCCAGTAGATGGTGCTTAAGGGTAGGGCCTGGCAGATAGGCTGTTACTCAGCAGTGCACCTCTTTTGTACTTCAGTATGTTCACAACAATACTCTGGGGAGATGGAGATGGGGCGCAGGTGAGAGATGACTCCCTCATCAACTATTTTCCTGGGCCTTGGGGGATCCCCCTCCAATCACTCCAATACCATGCCCATGTTTCCTTAGCCCCAGTGGAGGTCCTGGCAAGGTGCACACCCTCCTCTCCTTTGGAGGCAGCCTGAGCTGAAGGTTAGTTCACTAGGAGGCCTTCAATTCCCCAGGGGCCTGCTGGTCCTCTGAGCTTGGCAGAGTCAGAGCGGGTTGTGGGGTATGTTGCTGGGTGGTCTGTTGACGCAAGGGTTTAAGAGTGAAGGATTCCCTGGCAGGGCAGTGGTGTTGTGGATTTGCAGTTTGTGTGGTACCTGGGGCCTAGGGATTTTTGCCCGTCAAATGACTGTAGGAACCATCCAGCTTGTACTCTCCCAATGTGGTCTTCCTCTGATGTCTATCCCAGGATCAGGTCCAGCCAGCTAGTTTTGTCCCAAGCCTTCTGTGCCCAGATCACTGGGCTGTTAGCTATTCCGAGCCTCAGAGCTCCGTCAGGCAGAGGCTATGGTTGGTACACAGGCTACACCATTCCTGGGACACTCTTGCAGGGGGAGGAATGCCTAGTTCCCATGCCAGAACTCAAACCTGTGACTCACCCTCCTCAGTGTTCTGGGAATGGAGGCTCCCCTCTCACTGGAGGTCAGGGCACAGATCTCAGCTCAATACCCTTGAGAAGTGTGCTGAGACTCGGGGTGGGGTTGATTGTGATCAGGCCTGTGGCTTTGTCCTCTGGCCCCTCAGGGTTGAGCACCAGCTGTACTTTGGGGACCATTCTTTTCCCAGGTCACCAGCAGAACACAAAATTGGGGCAATAGTAGTTATGCTGTGTGTATGCTTTTGCAGGAGCAGCCAGGTAACCATGGCAGGGACTGGCAAGCAAGGGAGAATGCAGATCAGATATGCTCTGGTCCTGCAGAAAAGGCAATCTTGCTCTCTCCCAGCCAGGCATTCAGCAGAGGCTGTGATCATTCAGAACAAGTTGGAGAGCCTTGGGGGACGAGCACCTATGATCACGATTTGCTACAGTTGTCCTGTGTGTTAAACCTACTGGGCCTCTGCGTATTCTCTGGGCTGTTCCCCCTGCCAATTCAAATGTCTATACGGGTCATGAAATCTCTTATAGCTAGGAAACCAGGGGTCTACAGTGGGAGAGTGGTGCCCTGTAGTTTCTTCACTTACCCTTTCCTTAGGACCTGCTCAGGACTAGGAGCTGGTCCTGGCACTCAATGACTCCATACAAGCTTCCCAGCTTCCTCCGTCTTCAATATCCATGTTTGCTTTGCCTCTCTATTGACTTTCAGTGTTTTTTTTTTTCAAAAGATATGTTTAAAGTGTGATGGTTTACTCAATATTATGGTTTTTCTCAGTGGGAGAGGCATTTCCTGGCTGTGTCTAGTTAGTCATCTTATCTCTCCAATTAAATCACTTTTATGAGAAAGGCTGTGTTACAGAAATGTGTTAGTATAGACATACTCACTGTAGCCTAAGGGGAAACCTGCTCTACCATGAAGACTGATTGCTGTGTCTGTATCCCAAATGAATTGGATAACATCACTAAGTTAATGGCTAATATAAAAACACAAATAACTAACATTTCAGATCTAACATCTTTTCTAAATGATTGGCTAAGCAGCTGGTTTGGATCTTGGGAAACTTGGTAGTAAAAGCTATTACTTATTCTAGGAATTACAATCTTTTTTTTTTTTTTGCATTTTGTCCTGTTTTTGTCTTTACTGCTGCTGCAGTATTTGTTTTCACTGGAGTCAATCTATGACCAAAAAGACTAAAATAACAAATATTCACTCAAAAATTGCATTAGTTGAAGATGTAACTAAGTAGCCTGACTCAGGTCACAAAATCACTTCCCTTATGTTGTTTTAATTGGCCTATTCCCCATCAGTTTATAATGTGACAAATTTTCCCTACCGTGGGACATGAAACTTTAAGAATAAGCCTTCCTAGGAATGCAGGACTAATCTGAGCAAAAAAGAAACCAAACCATTTGTATGTATCTATGAAGCTTTCTGTAAAAGATCTTGATGAAAAGGGGAGAATGGGAACTTAATAATTCAACTGACAAAATTTAAATGTAAAGCTGTTGGAACTTTAAATTATCCTGAGCCTTGAAGAAACGTAACTATGCAATCTGAGTCACATGCATGCAACTGCAACCTCTTCTGCCTTTGATTTTTTTCTTTTTTTTTTTTGTGAATAATTACAACCAAACGTGCCAAAGATACAACACCCTCAGATCACTACTACTTTTCACAAAGTAGTACAGTATTCTATCTCAGAACGTAGCAATCCGTAACCAGCCAAATTGCTGTGGCATATGCACCTTATGTACCTTGTCTTATATGGAAAATGTAATGCTGCTGGAACTTTTATATCTCTGCCTACATAAGTGAAATCATTACTTCTCCACTTTGGAAATGCTGACCCCATTCATTTGGAGTCCTGAGTGGCCATCCTCAAGCTTTGTGCTTGAATACATTTTATACTTAATCATATTTTCTGAATCTCATTATTCAAGGTTGACATTCAGAATAGAAGCCACTCTTATAGAACATGATATCAATAAGAAAATAGAAGAACACAATAATAAGCAATTTCTAACATGAAGTAATGGAGGTAGCCTGAAGAGTGGGTGAAGAATTGTGTCAAATAATCTCAAAGCAGCTGATATTCACAGATTCCCCTAGCCAAGCAGGTATCAGGAAACTTTGGCAGCAGGGACTTAGGATTAAGTGCAGGAATAGGAAGAATTTCATGTTATAAGAACTCGTGAATAAAAGGCAATTGCCAGACTGAGATTGCTAAAACTATTAAGATAGAGATAAAGTCACTAAGAGCAAGGCAAGAATGAGGCATGATTGGGGTTTGTGTGATCAAATGTCCCTAGCAATGGGGAATGGTTAATGAGAAAAAATACTTGAAAGGATTGCTTTGCATATAGTTCAATTTAATAACAGTTTTTTGTTGCTTAGTTGAATAAGAGCTATTTTACACGCTAGGGAGTAAATTATGGATCAATTCACTCAATGGATAAAACAAGTCAGAAATTTAAACATTATTTAGTAAAAGAAACAAATTCTGTGACATTTGACACCAGAGAGAACTATCAGTGAAGAATGGAGTCCTGGGTTGGCTTCAATGTCAGCCTGCTCTGGACTTTTATGTTCTCCTCATTTTGCACCATTTTTGTGCTTCCTAAATATATAAATATTGCATTAATATAGTCTGTTAGGATTTTAAGGGCTGTCTTTGGTTAGGTTCCTCAGAAAATATAACCTGAGGCAAATTCTTTATTAGCAAATGCAATTTCAGGGAGATGGAATGAAAGAAAATGTGAGTGAGGCAAGGAAAGAGGGAGAACCAATACAACAATGCAATATTAAAATGTTCACTACTTGATATTGAAAGCAGGGGATTGCTTGAGTTCATGGGACTATTTTCTGAGAGACTGTATTAAAAAAAACTACCATATACAATTGTATAAATAACTACTCGACAGTGGGTCCAAGAAAGTAAAGGGAAATAATTTATTCTCCAGAAACCGCCTCCCTTTGTTCAAAGTTAATCCCATGGGGCTTTCATTATCCACTGAGTTGTGCATAAATGGGCTCCAAGAGTGTCCCTGCTTTGGCCATATAGAGTAGGTCAGGGATTATGCAGAATAGCTTGTTCTGTTGGTAGCTGGGGCTGTAACAAATGGCCAAAGCTCCTGGAAACAATAACTGTTTGATGCATTAGTGCAGACCAATTATATTTTGTGTTTTTACTTAAACTTTTCTGAATTATTTCCCTGTGACCTGAAATTCAGATACCTGATAAAAATGTCTATAACACTGGATAAGATATTTTTGTGCAGTTACAAATGATACAAGGCAAGAAGATGAAGAGCTGATAGATATCAGTAGCCACCCCAAAGTTTTTCTAAAGCTTGCCTTATCATTATTTTCTCTTCTCTTTTTCCTACTATTTTCCCTTACTGATTAGCCATATAGCAGCTTCCCTCATTCTTTCATTCTCAAGACTTTGAATGGACATTTGCAACCACATCTTGATAAATTTAATTCTATTTTTTCTATTGATTTTCATTGTTATTTCTACAATTATTTATCCTCATGTTGAATTGGTCTTCAGAGAACAGTGGTTCTAAGTTTTAGCTCTCACCCTCTATGCAATGGAGTTAATGTTCTGTAAAACAACACTTAAATGCACAATTTAAAAACGCTTCTGTGAATTATTTTGTGAAGGAAAAAATCACCTTTGTAAGGCCAATTATAACTTTGTTATCTATTTTCAGGATTTGGGTCTTTACATTCAAAATTGAATTCTTTTAATACAAAATGAGATTGTGGAAGTGAACTCAAAAGGCAAAATGTTAGAACTCTTTCTTTTCTTCTTTCCTTTCATAAATTGAAACTCTTCTGGAGGAAACCTTCCAGATAATTTTTTTGTTGTTGTTATCTCTTTTACCACTACTTTTTTATTAGATATGTGGATTTTCTGGTTTCAGAAGGTAAATGCTATTTGTGAATTGTTTTTATATCCCTGATGCCCTAAGAATAAGTTGTGAGCTCAGAGTTTAACAGGTGTGTGTTGATCTCTTGATTATCCAGTGGGTTTCTTAATTTGTGTTATCTCAAGCCCTCCTCAGTTTTTAAGGGTTGCCATGGGTTGAAAAGTGTGCAGTAAGTACTGAGCTTTGGCAGGACTGCAGGTATTGAAAGTGCCACATTTTTTAGGACAATTCTTTCATGAAGTGTCAAAAATTTTATGTTTTACTTTGCAGTTCATTTATTTTTTAAATTTAACATGCAGATTTCTGGCTGTTTCCTTTTTACTGGTCTCTCATCTGCATTTTGTCTTTTTCCAAGGCTTTGTTTCTCTTTATTTTCTCCTTATTCTTTCCCCTCACCTCAACCCCAAGCTTTATTGAAGTATGATTGAAAGACAAAAATTATATATATTTAAGGTACACAATGTTATGAATTGATACACTTATACATTGTGAAGTGGTTGCCACAATCAAGGTAATTAGCATATCCATTACCTTACACAGTTACCCTTCCTTTGTGTGGCAAGAACACTTAAGATCTAAATTCAGCAAATTTCAAGTGTACAATACATTATTATTAACTCTAGTTACTATGTTGTATATTATATATCCAGAACTTATGCATCTTAAAACTCAAACTTTGTTCTCTTTGACCAAATCTCCTGTTTTCTTCCTACTCCAACCCCTGGTAATGGCAGTTTTGCTCTGTTTTTTTATGAAATGTAAGTGATACCATACAGTATTTGTCTTTCTGTGTCTTGCTTATTTCATGTAGCATAGTGCCCCCCAGGTTCATCCATGTTGTTACAAATGTCAAGATATTCTAATTTTTAAGGGTGAAATATATTCCATCACATACACACACACACACACACACACACACACACACACACACACACAAACACACACACGGAATATACATTGATAGATAAATGAATAAAGAATATGTTTTTATATATATATATAATATGAATATATATAAAATTTTCTTTATTCCTTCATCCATCAACAGACATTTGAGTTGTTTCCATATTGGTTATTGTAAATTAGTGCTATAATAAATATGGTAGTGTAGATATATCTTCAAGATTGGATTAGGATTTCAAGATAGGATTGTATTTCCTTTGGATGTATACCCAGAAGTGATATTCGTGGATCATATGGTAGCTTTACATTTAATTTTTTGAAGAACCTCCATAATGGCTGTACAAATTCACATTCATGCCAATTCTGTATAACGGTTCCTTTTTCTTCACATCCTCATCAACACTTGTTACCTTTTGATTCTTTTGATAATAGCCATTCTAGGAAACATGAGGTGACATCTCATTCTGGTTTTGAATTGTATTTTACAGATAATTGGAACTATATTTTCCTGATAATTAGAAAAGTTAAGCATCTTTTCATATATCCATTGGCCATTTTTCTAAAAAGTGTGTATTTCATCCCTTTTCTCATTTTTTAATTGGGTTGTTTGATTTTTTATATTGATTTGTATGAGTTTTTAATATATTTTAAAGACTAACCTCCTATTGGATATATGATTTGCAACTATTTTCTCCCATTCTGTAGGTTGCTTTTTTGTTAATTTTTTGGTTAATTTTTATTTTTTTACTCTGCAGAAACTTTAAATTCGATTTAGTCCCATTTTTTCATTTCTGTTTTTGTTGCTTTTAGTTTTGGTGTCACAACTAAAATATCATTAAAAAGAACCGATGTCAAAAGGTTTTTTCCCTATTTTCTTCTAAGTGCTTTATGATTTCAGGTCTGACATTTTAAATCTTCAATCCATTTTGAATTATTTTTATATATGGTATAAGAAAAGTATCCAATTTTATTGTTTTGCATGTGGTTATCTAGTTTTTGAAGAGACAATTCTTTCTCCATTGGATATTCTTGGCACCTTTGTCAAAGGTTAATTTACCTTATATGCATGGGTTTACTTCTGGGCTCTCAAATCTGTTCCATTCATCTGTATGTCTGTCTTTATGCCTATTTCATATCTTTTTGATTGCTATAGCTTTGTAATACAATCTGAAATAAGAAATATGATGCCTCCAGGTTTGTTCTTTCTATACATAGCTTTAGCTATTCTGAGTCTTTTGTGGTTACATTGGAATTTTAGGATTGTTTTTACTATTTATGTAAAAACTGCCATTATAGTTTTGACAGAGATTGCATTGAATCCGTAGATTGCTTTAGGTAGTATTGAGATTTTAAAGATATGAGTTATTCTAATTCAAGATCATGGAATATTTATTTCTTCTTCAATTTCATTTGTCAATGTTTTATAGATTTCAAAGTACATTTTATTTCCAAGTATTTTATTAGTTTTGATGCTATTGTAAATATAATTGTTTTCTTAATGTTTTAGATAATTCGTTGTTAGTATCTAGAAATGCAGTGTGTTTTTATATGTTGATTTCATATCCTGCAACTTTACTGAATTTATTTTTACTTCTAATAGTTTTTTCTGGAAGTTTTTGATGTTACTTTTAAATAGACACAATTTTACATCTTTCTTTTCAAATAGAGTGCCTTTTATTTCTTTTTCTTGCCCCATTGTTTTGGCCAAGATTTGCAATACTGTGTTGAACAGAAGTAGTGTGAGTGGGCATTCTTGACTTCTTTCTGATCTTTGAGGAAAAGCTTACAGATTTTCATCATTAAAATGTAATGGTGGCTGTGGGCTTGTCCTATGTGGTCTTTATTATGTTGGGGCACGTTTCTTCCATATTTAATTGTTGAGGGATTTTCTTTCTTTTTCTTTTCTTTCTTTTCTTTCTTTTCTTTCTTTTCTTTCTTTTCTTTCTTTTCTTTCTTTTCTTTCTTTTCTTTCTTTCTTTCTTTCTTTCTTTTTCTTGACAGAGTCTTGCACTGTGGCCCTGGCTGGAGTGCAGTAGCACAATCTTGGCTCACTGCAAGCTCTACCTCCCAGGTTCATGCCATTCTCCTGCCTCAGCCTCCTGAGTACCTGGGACTACAGGTGCACGCCCAGCTAACTTTTTGTATTTTTTGTAGAGACGGGGTTTCACCATGTTAGCCAGGATGGTCTTGATCTCCTGACCTCGTAATCTGCCCTCCTCTGCCTCCAAAAGCGCTGGGATTACAGGCGTGAGCCACTGTGCCTGGCTGAGTTTTTCTTTCTTATGAGACAATTTTGAATTTTGTAAAATGTTTTTCTCTGTATATGTTAAGAGGATTATATAACATTTTATCCTTCATTCTGTTAATGTGGTATATCACATTTATTGATTTGCACAGGTTGAGGCTGGAGTGCAATGGTGTGATCTTGGCTCACTGCAACCTCCACCTCCCAGGTTCAAACAATTCTCCTGCCTCAGCCTCCCCAGTAGCTGGGACTACAGGCACCTGCCACCAGGCCTGGCTTTTTTATTTATTTATTTTTATTTTTTGTATTTTTAGTAGACAGGGTTTACCATATTGGCCGGGCTGGTCTTGAAATCCTGACCTCAGATAATGTTCCCACCTCAGCTTCCCAAAGTCCTGGGATTACAGGTGTGAGACACCACACCTGGCTGAAGATTTTTAATATATGTTAATTATTGGCCTGTATTTCCCTTTACTTTTTGTATCCTTGTTGTTGATTTTTCATCTGGATGATCTATCTGTTGTTGAAAGTGAGGAATTTAAGGCCTCTACTATTATTGTTGTGTTGTCCTATGTTATTGTTGTGTCACTGTACGTTTCTAACTTCAGATAGTTTTATTTGCTTTATATATTTAGGTGTTATGAAGTTGGGCTTATATATATTCACAATTGTTATGTCCTCTTGACTACATCATCATTATATGATGATTTTTTTTGTCTACTGTTACAATTTTTACTTAAAGTTTATTTTGTCTGATTTAAGTGTAGCTACCCTGATTTCTTTTGATTTATTATTGCATGAAATATCTTTTGCCATCTCTTTATTTTCAGCCTATGTGTTTTCTTAAAGCTGATGGGAACCTCTTGTAGGCAGCATATAGTTGGATTTTTTTTTTTTTTAATTAAATGTTCTTTTTGAGACAGAGTCTCGCTCTGTAGCTCAGGCTGGAGTGCAGGGATGCAATCTTGGCTCACTGCAACCTCCACTTCCCAGGTCCCAGTTCAAGCAATTCTGCCTCAGCCTCCCGAGTAACTTGGATTACAGGCATGTGCCACCATGCCCAGCTAATATTTGTAATTTTAGTAGAGACGGGGTTTCACTGTGTTGTCCAGGCTGGTCTTGAACTCCTGACCTTGCAATCTACCTGCCTTGGCCTTCCAAAGTGCTGGGTTTACAGGCATGAGCCACTATGCCTAGCCGGATCCTTTTTTTTAATCCATTCAGATACATAATGTATTTTAATTGAATAACTTAATACATTTACATTTAAAGTAATTATGGAGAGGTAATGACTCCTATTATCATGTTGTTAATTGTTTTCTGACAGTTTTATAGTTTCTTCCTCTCTTGCTGTCTTTCTTTATGACTCAATGATTTTCTATATTGTATATGCTTGTTCCTTTCTCTGTTTGTGCTTATCTACTATTGAATTTTGCTTTGTGGTTACCATGAAACTTACTTGAAACATCTTACTTATAAGTCTATTTTAAGCTGACAACAAATTAACTTTGATCACATATAAAAACTGTACAATTTTGCTCTTCCACAGTCAATTTACATTTTTGGAACACTTTTTTTTAATGTATTCATTAAAAATTAGTGTTATTATGCTTAATACTTTTTTCTTTTAACTTTTATACTACAGTTAAAAGTGATTTATACACCATCAGTACTATATTAGAGTATGCTAAACTCCTCTACTGATAAAAATGAGGGATAGGAGACAGGACTAACATATAACATCCACTTGGATGGGCTAGCAGTGTGTGGAGACTCATGCTGTGAATATTTACTCCAAGAACCACTGCAAAAACATACTAGGATAACCAAAAGAATTAACAGACCATTAGAAAAAAGTGGCTTACTGATGCAAAGTCCATGAGACAGCCAAAAAAACTGTGAGTTCCCAAAGTATGAGAGGGAGAAAAGTCAGCCTTTAAACACACATCCCCAGGGGGAACCTGAAAATCCAGATCACGAGAAGATTTAATCTTACCTAGAACTGAAACAAATTTAGGAAGCTGAGCGAAATATAAAAGTAGAAGAAGCAGTGGGAAGAAGAGCCCTGTAGGCACTCCCACTCTCCAGGTTGAGCCCAGGGAAGCCATCCCAGACTTTATCTCACAGGTGGCCTTGGAAAAGGCAGCCAGCAGAATTACAGGGGGGCTACAGGGTGAAAGATGTTTTTCACTGAACTTTGTAATAATTTCAACTGAGCACAAATTTTCCTGAGCAGAATCTGGGGGGTGTACGGGAAGTGTAGATAGGAGCACAGAAGCCACAGCTGATGTTTGCTTTCTCAGTGGGGAGTCTTGTAGCCTGTGGAAAGATCTCAGCCCTATGCACTAGCTGCCTGGATATAAACTATAAGTACTGTTGGCAGGGCATGGCAGGAGTGAGACAGACCTTGCTGGCTGCTTGGGAGCTGGGTGAGGCCTGTTATTTCTGGCCTTCCCCTATTTCCCTGGTAACCTGTAAGATGCGGAAGAGGCAGACATAATCACCTTTGGAACATAACTCCATTGGCCTGAGAATCACCCTGTCCATCCCCCACAGTGGCTGCAGCAAGCCCTGGCCAAAAATAGTCTGAGCTCGGACCCACCTAACCATGCCCCCACTTGATGGTTTTTCTTTACCTGCCCTGGTAGCAAAAGACAAAAAAACATAAACTCTTGGGAACTCTATAGTCCTGCCCATCACCTGAGAAATGTATACTTATCCTGGCCAATGTAGGGCAAGCTTATATCCCCCTTCTACTACTGCAGCTGGTGCTCTCTTGGAAGTGCCAACCAACTGAAGCCATAACAGCAACTCATAACAGAACAATCCTACTCCAAAGGAGAAAATGACAGCTAATTCCACTACCTGCAACATCCTGGATAAACAGAGATCCCAAGTCTGTCCATGTGACAACTTCACTGCTAGCATAACCAGTTTTTGAGATAGCCAGCACACTAAATGCAACTACAAGCAAGGACTCTCACAGAGTACACCTCACTCACATGCAACCTTCACCAGAGCAGGTGCTGATATCCATGGCTGGGAGACCTGAAGACAGATCACATCACAGGACTCTTTGCAGACATTCCCCAGCACCAGCCTGGAGCCCAGTAGTCCCACTGGCTGGCTAGACCCAGAAGAGCAATAATAATAACTGTAGTTCAGCTCTCAGGAAGCCCCATTTCTAGAGGAAGAGGGAGAGCAGCATATCAAGGGATCACCCCATAGGACAAAAGACAGCAGACTTTGAGTTCCAGATATTTCTAATGAAACAATGTAACACAACTGAGAAGTAACTAGAAAAGTAATTCTGGTAATATGACTAAACAAGGTTCTATAACATCCCCAAAATATCACACTAGCTCTCCAGCAATGGATCTAAACCAAGAAAAAAATCTCTGACTTGCCAGAAAAATAATTCATAAGATTGAATATTAAGCTACTCAAGGAGGTACCAGAGAAAGGTGAAAACCAACTTAAAGATATTTTTTTAAAAAAGGCTATGGATGAGAAAGTCTCCAGAGAAATAGATATTATAAAGAAAAGACAATCAAAACTTCTGGAAATGAAGGACACACTTAAAGAAATACAGGCCAGGTGTGGTGGCTCACACCTGTAATCCCAGCACTTTGGGAGGCCAAGGCAGGTGGATCACCTGAGGTCAGCAGCTTGAAACCAGCCTGACCAACATGATGAAACCTCATCTCTACTAAAAATACAAAAATTAGCAGGATGTGGTGGTGCATGCCTGTAATCCCAGCTACTTGGGAGGCTGAGGCTGAAGAATCACTTGATCCCAGGAGATGGAAGTTGGAGTGAGCTGGGATTGCACCCTTGCACTCCAGCCTGGGCAACAAGAGCAAAAATCCTTCTCAGAAAACAAACAAACAAACAAACAAACAAACGAAAGAAATACAAAATACACTGGGAAGATTCAACAATAGAATCGAACAAGTAGAAGAAAGAACTTCAGAGCTCGAAGACAAGGCTTTTGAATTAACCCAATTTGACAAAGACAAAGTAAAACAAATTTCAAAAATGAACAAAGTCTTCAAGAAATTTGGGATTATGTTAAATGACCAAAATTAAGAATAATTGGTGTTCCTGAGGAAGAAGAGAAATCTAAAAGTTTGGAAAACTTACTTGAGAAAATGATTGAGAAAAACTATTCTGGCATTGCTAGAGATCTAGACATCAAATACAAGAAGCCCAAAGAAGACCCAGGAAATTCATTGAAAAAGATCATCACCCAGACACATAGTCATCAGGTTATCTAATATCAAGACAAAGGAAAGAATCCTAAGAGCTATGAGGCAAAAACATCTGGTAACCTATAAAGGAAAACCTATCATATTAACAGCAGATTTCTCAGCAGAAACCCTACAAGCCAGAAAAAAATTGGAGTCCTATTTTTAGTCTCCTTAAACAAAATAATTATCATCCAAGAACTTTGTATCCAGCAAAACTAAGCTTCATAAATGAAGGAGGGGTACTCTTTTTCAGCCAAACAGATGCTGAGACAATTTGCCACTACCAAGCCAGCACTATAAGAAATGCTAAAAGGAGTTATAAGTCTTGAAAGAAAACCTCTAAATGCACCAAACAGAACCTCTTAAAACAAAATCTCACAAAGCATATAAAACAATAACACAATGAATAAAAACAAGGTGTTCAGGCAACAGCTAGCATGATAAATATCATAGTACCTCACATCTCAATACTAATGTTGAAAGTAAATGGCCTAAAAGCTCCACTTAAAAGACACAGAATGGCAGAATGGATAAAAATCCACCAACCAAGTATCTGTTGTCTTCAAGAAATTCATCGAACACATAAGGACTCACATAAACTTAAGGTAAAGGGGTGGAAAAAGATATTCCATACAGATGGAAACCAAAAGCAAGCAGGAGTAGGTATTCTTATATCAGACAAAACAGACTTTGAAACAACAACAGTTTAAACAGACACATAATTAGTCCAACAGAAAAATATCACAATCATAAATATATATGGACCTAACACTGGAGTTTCCAAATTTATAAAGCAGTTACTACTAGACCCAAGAAACCAGATAGACAGCAACACAAAAATAGTAGGGGACTTCAATACTCCACTGACAGCACTAGGCAGGTTATCAAGATAGAAAGTCAACAAAGAAACAATGGACTGAAAGTATATCCTAGAACAAATGAACTCAACATATATATACAGAATATTCTACCCGACAACTGCAGAATATACATATATTTCAATCAGCACATGAAACATCCTTCAAGAAAGACCATATGATAGGCCAAAAAAAAGTCTCCATAAATTTAAGAAAATCAAAACTATATCAAGTACTCTCTCAGGCCACAGTGAAATAAAACTGGAAATCAACTACAAAAGGAACCATCAAAACTACAAATACATGGATATTAAATCACATGCCACTGAACAATCTTTGGGTCAACAATGAAGTCAAGATGGAAATTAAAAAAAATTTTTGAGGCCGGGCGCGGTGGCTCAAGCCTGTAATCCCAGCACTTTGGGAGGCCGAGATGGGCAGATCATGAGATCAGGAGATCGAGACCATCCTGGCTAACATGGTGAAACCCCGTCTCTACTAAAAAAATACAAAAAAAAACTAGCCAGGCGAGGTGGCGGGCACCTGTAGTCCCAGCTACTTGGGAGGCTGAGGCAGGAGAATGGCGTAAACCCGGGAGGCGGAGCTTGCAGTGAGCTGAGATCTGGCCACCGCACTCCAGCCTGGGTGACAGAGTGAGACTCCATCTCAAAAAAAAAAAAATTTTTTTCGAAATGAATGGTAATAGTGACAAAACCTATCAAAACCTGCAAATACAGCAAAAGCAATGCTAAGAGGAAAGTTCATTGCATTAAATGTCTACATCAAAAAGTCTGAAAGAGCACAGGTAGACAATCTAAGATCACACCTCACAAAAGCAGGGAAGCAAGAACAATCCAAACCCAAACCCAGCAGAAGGAAAGAAATAACAAAGATCACAACAGAACTAATGAAACTGAAACAAAAAAGAATACAAAAGATAAATGAAACAAAAAGTTTGTTCTTGGAAAGATAAACAAAACTGATAGACCATTAGCAAGATTAAGTAAGAAAAGAAGATAGAAGTTCCAAGTAAGCTCAATTAGAAATAAAATGGGAGATATTATAATTGATACCACAGAAATACAAAAGATCACTCAAAGGTACTATGAACACTTTAGTGCACACAAAGTAGAAAACCTAGAGGAGATGGATAAATTCCTGCAAATATACAACCCTCCTAAATTAAACCAGGAAGAAATAGAAACTCAGAACAGAAGAGTAACAAGTAGCAAGAATGAAAAAATAATATGTAAGTTTCCAGTAAAAGAAAGTCTATAGCCAGATGGATTCAGAGCTGAATTCTATCAAACATTCATAGAAGAATTGGTACCAATCCGACTGACACTATTCCAAAATATAGAGAAAGCAGAAATCCTTCCTAAATCATTCCATGAAGCCCCAAACCTAGGAAAGGACATAACAAAAAATGAAAACTGCAGACCAATATCACTGATGAACAGAGATGCAAAAATCTTCAACAAAATACTAGCTAACTGAATCCAACAGCAAATCGCGAAGATAATATACTATGATCAAATGGGTTTCATACCAAGGAAGCAGGGATTATTTAACATACACAAGTCAATAAATGTAGTACACCACACAAACATAATTAAAAACAAAAATTATATAATCATCTCAGCAGAGGCAGAAAAAGCATTTGACAAAATCCAGCATTGCTCTATGATTAAAACGCTTAGCAAAATGGGCATAGAAGAAACATACCTTAATGTAATAAAAGCCATTCATATTAGTCCATTCTCACACTGCTATGAAGAAATACTGGGGACTGGGTTATTTAGAAAGGGAAGAGGTCTAATTGATGCACAGTTCCACATTTTTGGGGAGGCCTTAGGAAACTTACAATCATGGTGGCAGACAAAGGAGAAGCAGGTACCTTCTTCACAGGGCAGCAGGACAAAGTGAGTGTAAGCAGGGGAAATGTCAGATGCTTATAAAAGCATCATAGCCTGTGAGATTCACTCACTATTGCGAGAAGAACATGGCAGAAACCACCCTCATGATCCTATTATTTCCTCCTAGTCCGACCTGTGGCACGTGGGAATTATGGGGATTACAATTCAAGATGAGATTTTGGGTAGGGACACAGCAAAACCATATCAGCATCTGTGAAAAACCTATAGCCACCATTATACTGGATGGGGAAAAGTTGAAAGCATTCCCACTGAGAACTGGAATAAGACAAGAATGCCCACTTTTACCACTTCTATTGAATATAGTACTAGAAGTCCTAGCCAGAGCAATCAGATAAGAGAAAGAAATAAATGGCATCCAAATCAGTAAAGTGGAAGTTAAACTGTCACTGTTCACTGATATGATTGTACATCTGTAAAACTCTAAAGATTTATCCAAACAGCTCCTAGATCTGATAAATGAATTTAGTAATGTTTCAGGATACAAAATCAATGTACACAAATCAGTAGCACCAACAGTGACCAAGCAGAGAATCAAATAAAAAACTCCACTCCTTTTACAACAGCTGCCAAAAAATAAAACTTAGGAATATACCTAACCAAGGAGGTAAAAGATTTTTACAAGGAAAACTTTAAAACACTGCTGAAAGAAATCATATATGACACAAACAAATGGAAACATGTCGCATACTCATGAATGGGTAGAATCAATAATGTGAAAATAACCATATTGCCAAAAGCAATCTACAAGATTTAATGCAAATCCCATCAAAATCCCGTCATTATTCATCACAGAACTAGAAAAGAATTCTAAAATTCACATGGAACCGAAAAAGGTCCTGCATAGCCAAAGCAAGTCTAAGCAAAAAGAACAAATCCAGAGGCATCACATTATTTGGCTTCAAATTATACTACAAGGCTATAGTTACCAAAACAGCATGTTCCTGGTATAAAAACAGGCACACAGACCAATGAAACAGAATAGAAAATCCAGAAATAAAGCAAAATACTTACAGCCAACTGATCTTTGACAAATCAGACAAAAATATAAAGTGGGAAAAGGACACCCTATTTAACTAATGGTGCTGGGATATTTGGCAAGTCACATGTAGAAGAATGAACCTGGATTCTCATCTCAAAAATTAACTCAAGATGGAACAAAGACTTAAATCTAAGACCTGAAACCATAAAAATTCTAGAAGATAACATCTGAGAAACTTTTCTAGTCATTGGCTTAGGTAAAGAGTTCATGACCAAGAGCCCAAAAACCAATGTAACAGAAACAAAGATAAACAGATGGGGCTTAATTAAACTAAAAATTTCTGCATCGTAAAAGAAATAATCAGCAGAGTAAACAGACAACCCACAGAGTGGGAGAAGATATTTGCAAAGTATGCATGCAACAAAGCACTAACATTCAGAATTTATAAGGAACTCAAATCATCAAGAAAAAATAATCCCATCAAAAAGTGGGCAAAAGACATGAATAGACAATTCTCAAAAGAAGATCTACAAATGGCCAAGAAACATTTGAACAACTTGACTGTTGTTCAAACAAATTAAATAATGCTCAACATCACTAATGATTAGGGAAATGCAAATAAAAAACCCAATGCAATACCACCTTACTCCTGTAAGAATTACTATAATAAAAAAATTAAAAATGATAGATGTTGGCATGAATGTGATGAAAAGGAAACACTTTCACACGGCTGGTGGGAATATAAACTGGTACAACCACTATGGAAAGCAGTATGGAGACTAGTTAAGGAACTAAGAGTAAATCTATCATTTAATCCAGCAATCCCACTACTCAGATTTTGATTGAGTAGCACAGACTTCGTCTTTCCATCATTTTTGTAGGACAGATTTCCTGGGTAATATATCTTGGTTGGCAGATTTTTTTTTCAGCACTTTGAATGTGTTATCTTACCCTTCTCTTTTCTGACCTACAAGGTTTCTGCTGAGAAATCTGCTGATAGCTTTATGGAGGTTTTATTTTTTTTTTATGGGACACATTTTTTTCTCTCACTGATTTCACAATCTCTCTTTTTCTTCGATTATTGAAAATTTAATTATAATATGCCATAGTAAATCCCTCTTTGGTTTGAATGTGTTTGGTATCCTTTAAGCCTTATGTAAAATGGATGTTATACGTCTCCTCCAAATCTGGAAACTTTTCAGCTATTATTTCTTTAAATAAGCTTTCTGGCCTTTCTTACTCTTCTCTTCTTCTTTCTCTTGATGGTGAGCCATAAATCATGCAACCTTTCTTTATTTTTTCTCTCCCTTTTTTTCTTACTCTCCTGAGTAGATAATTTTAAATTGCTTATCTTCAAATTCACACATTCTCCTACCTGATCAAGTCAATTTTTGATGATTTCTCTTGCCTTTTTAATTTTATTCATTGTATTCGTTGCCTTCAAAATTTCTGATTTTTTTCATGATTTATATTAATTTAACTTTTTAAATTATACTTTACGTTCTAGGGTACATGTGCACAGTATGCAGGTTTGTTACATATGCATACATGTGTCATGTTGGTGTGCTGCACCCATTAGCTCATCATTTGCATTAGGTATATCTCCTAATGCTATGCCTCCCCCCTCCCTCCACCCCACAACGGGCCCTGGTGTGTGATGTTCCCCTTCCTGTGTCCAAGTGTTCTCATTGTTCAGTTCCCACCTATGAGTGAGAACATGCGATGTTTCGTTTTCTGTTCTTGTGATAGTTTGCTGAGAATGATGGTTTCCATCTGCATCCATGTCCCTACAAAGGATATGAACCCATCCTTTTTTATGGCTGCATAGTATTCCATGGTGTATATGTGCCACATTTTCTTAATCCAGTCTATCAATGATGGACATTTGGGTTGGTTCCAAGTCTTTTCTATTGTGAATAGTGCCACAATAAACATATGTGTACATGTGTCTTTATAGCAGCATGATTTATAATCCCTTGGGTATATACCCAGTAATGGGATGGCTGAGTCAAATGGTATTTCTAGTTCTAGATCCTTGAGGAATCGCCACACTGTCTTCCACATTTGTTGAACTAGTTTACAGTCCCACCAACAGTGTAAAAGTGTTCCTATTTCTCCACATGCTCTCCAGCACCTGTTGTTTCCTGACTTTTTAATGATTTCCATTTTAACTGGTGTGATATGGTATCTCATTGTGGTTTTGATTTGCATTTCTCTGATGGCCAGTGATGATGAGCATTTTTTCATGTGTCTGTTG
>NW_012103576.1:4795516-4795981 GCF_000951045.1 Mandrillus leucophaeus
CTTTAGTTTAATTAGATCCCATTTGTCAATTTTGGCTTTTGTTGCCATTGCTTTTGGTGTTTTAGACATGAAGTCCTTGCCCATGCCGATGTCCTGAATGGTGTTGCCTAGGTTTTCTTCTAGGGTTTTTATGGTTTTAGGTCTAACATTTAAGTATCTAATCCATCTTGAATTAATTTTTGTATAAGGCGTAAGGAAGGGATCCAGTTTCAGCTTTCTACTTCTGGCTAGCCAGTTTTCCCAGCAACATTTATTAAATAGGGAATGCTTTCCCTGTTTCTTGCTTTTGTTAAGTTTGTCAAAGATCAAATTGTTGTAGATGTGTGGTATTATTTCTGAGGGCTCTGTTAGGTTCCATTGGTCTATATTGCTGTTTTGGTACCAATACCATGCTGTTTTGTTTACTGTAGCCTTGTAGCATAGTTTGAAGTCAGGTAGCGTGATGCCTCCAGCTTTGTTCTTTTG
>NW_012103576.1:4797709-4798084 GCF_000951045.1 Mandrillus leucophaeus
TTTGTATGTATGTTCATCAGGGGTATTGGTCTAAAATTTCTCTTTTTTTGTTGTGTCTCTGCCAGGCTTTGGTATCAGGATGATGTTGGCCTCATAAAATGAGTTAGAGAGGATTCCTCCTTTTTCTATTGATTGGAGTAGTTTCAAAAGGAATGGTACCAACTCCTCCTTGTACCTATGATAGAATTCGGCTCTGAATCTGTCTGGTACTGGATTTTTTTGGTTGGTAGGCTATTAATTTTTGGCTCAATTTCAGAGCCTCTTATTGGTCTATTCAGGAATTCAACTTCTTCCTGGTTTAGTCTTGGGAGGGTGTAAGTGTCCAGGAAATTATCCATTTCTTCTAGGTTTTCTAGTTTATTTGCGTAGAGGTGT
>NW_012103577.1:0-1240 GCF_000951045.1 Mandrillus leucophaeus
AATTTGTCTAAGGGACTGTTATTTGGGGGATTTTCTGTCACATTCAATTGAACCTTGTTCTATGTAATGGAGGCTGTACATAGATCTACTCCATAAACACAGATTATAGAGAAGAATCATGAATGACACAGGCAATGTGGCTTTGCCATCATGAATTGGTCAAGATTATTCCATTTTCACTTCTGGGTACCTTGAACATAGTGTTTGACACGTGTTTCTTTTTCTTTTATCACAAGTTTAGCTCATTTAATGACTATTGGGCTAACCATGGCACATTCTTCCTCTGCATGCACTGTACCCTACATCCAGGTTCATGTCACTGTGTGATATCAGTGTCATTGTGACAGCTATAAGAGGATACAGGAGCAACAGTGCAACGAAGTCACCTCTTGGCTGATGTGAGTATTCCCTTAGGTTTAAGTGAACAGGAAAATGGGAGCTCAAAAACAGTCTGTCAAATGAGGTCGCAGAAATTATGTGCAAATTTAATTTAAAATGCTGAGCTCTGTCCTCAGTTGCACGTGCCTCTGCACAACAGGTTTCTATTCGGGAAGGGCAGTGTGATTCTTCTCACATATTTTCCCTTTGTTTTCTCCCAGGCTTCGTGTGAAAGCAGAAGACCCATGAGAGAGCATCTGGAGACTGGCCCTAAACTGCTTTTCTCTACAGGAATGTCACCTGGGCACTGCAGCCACGTGTCCCAGGTGTCACTGAGGAGGGCTGCGTTCCCATCTTCAGTGAGGCAGAGCTGAGAGAAAGCAGGCGGGGTTCACAGTTGCCTCACCTACTTGCTTAAGCAATACATTAACAGTTCAAACTAAAAGAAATCTGAGATCTTATTGAAGCATTTAGAACAACATATAAAGCGCAGATCACTTTTAAATATTTGAGAATGCACACAAACCACATGAAGCTACTTTTGTTAACAGTATATGCTCTTTGCAGTAGCGGTTAGTAGAATTCTTTTGTGAGATGGCTTTTTTTTTTATTTTTTTGAGACAGGATCTTACTGTGTTACCCAGGCAGAAGTGCTGTGGTACAATCATAGCTCATTGCAGCCTGGAACTCCTGGGCTCAAGCAGTCCTCCCAAGTAGCTGAGACTACAAGGACACGCCACCACATCTGACTATTTACCTATTTAATTTTTGTAGAGACAGAGTCTTACATGTTGCCCATGCTTTCTGGAACTCCTAGTCTAAAACAACCCTCCTGCCTCAGGCTCTCAAAGTGCTGGATTAC
>NW_012103577.1:2437-3496 GCF_000951045.1 Mandrillus leucophaeus
TACTCTTCAATACATCTAAGATGCATTGCTATCGTTCACTGACTTGCTCAATTGATCCTCTCTCAGTCAACTCACGGCTCTTCCTTACCACTAAGCGGCAGTAAAGGCTAAATAATGACGCAAATCTACTAAAGCATTCCTGATCCAAGTGAAGTTTTCCCATTATTTACACTTAATAAACAAATACATAAATAAAGGTGAGATGGGATTTTAAACTTCCACATTTAAAAAAAAAGGAGAGTGGAGGGAAAAGTGGGGAGGGGAGAAATAAAGACACGTGAATAAAACGTTTGCTTTACCATTTATCTTTCAAAATGACATGGAATGCCAATTTCAAGATCATTTAATCTTTAAAAAAAAAACCAAAAAATAAAAAACCCTGCAATCTGAATACCGTCCTTACAAACCTGCCAATCGCTGGTTCACTGTGGTAGGTCTCCCATGTTGCTTATATTGTCACTGAATTAAACTTGACCCTTTCATAGGATTACCCTCCACCCTGTGGGTCTTCACTAACTAGGACCCCATCTGCCGGCATGCCGTGCTCACCACTTTCCTTGCCATCTATTAGCTCCTTCTTTAGTATTTGATCTTCAGGTCCCCACTTCCCCTTATAGCTCTTTCTAGCACTCTGGTTTTCTCTGTTCCTTTAGCCGGCCGTATCCCAGATCAGCTCTCAGAGATGAAAATGGGGGACTTCAGGAGGGAGAAATCAAAGGAAAGCTGTTATTATAACCCTTCCTATCTTATTTTTCTATAAATTTCTCCATTTCTGTCTTAGTCTTTCTCTCTCTCTAATACACACTCATGCACACACAGAGAGAAATTTACAGAGTAAGAGAGATTAGGAAGATACATTTCTTGGCAGGGTCAGGAAAAGGTTGAAGAGTTGCTGATATTAAAACAAATTTGAATTAAACATGTTTGGATTTCCTAGGTAGCTCCTTTCAAAAAGTTTAAGTTAAAGAATTTTGTTTAGGGCAGATTACAGAATATACATAAATTATTTGATACTGTTTTTGTTATTATTAAAATACTAATCATATGTATAATATTTTT
>NW_012103577.1:5646-6954 GCF_000951045.1 Mandrillus leucophaeus
AAAATGATATTTGGCAAAAATATTCAGATTATTATTTTGAATATTATATTCATCTGAGTTATCTAGTCATATAATTGTTCTTATAGCATTTTAATAGATACATTTTAAAAATCTGAACCATATTATCTTGATCTTCTTGTATGCCTTTTCTCACTTATTTTCTATGATAATTTTATGTGATCTATTTGTCTGTCTTAAATCTAAATAGAGAATGGTCTTAAAGGGTTGAATATAAATGATAATTGGTATTTCATTCATTTAAATGTAACAATTTTTTGACGTTGGGAATACAAATTGTCTATATGTGAATGTATATACATTGGGAGGGCTGTTTTGATTGTTATTGTCCTCCTAAAAGCTGGGCAATGGCTTTGGATTGTCTATATTCTCTGGACAATAAATGGATTGTCTACATTCTCTGGAAATTCACATTGCATGAAAACAGAACTAGTCTTCTAAGTATGAAGAACAGCCCTAAAGCTCAGTTTTCAAGTATGCACAACACTGCCATGGCTTAAATGTGTCCTCCAAAAAGCATGTGTTGGAAACTTAACTCCCACTGCAACAATGTTAAGAGGTAGAACATTTAAGAAGTGATTAGGCCATGAGGATGCCACCCTCATGAATGGGTTAAGGCTGTTATTGCAAAAGTGGGTTCCTTCTCATGCAAGTAGGTTATGAAAGGATGAGTTTGGCTTCCTCTTCTTCTCTCTCATACTCTTTGCTTTTTGGCTTTTCACCATGAGGTGACACAGCAAGAAGGTCCTATCAGATGCAAGCTTCTCAATCTTGGACCTGTCGGCCACCAGAAACGTAGGAAATAAATTTCTCTTTACTATTAATTATGCAGTCTATGGTATTCTGTTACAGCCACACAAAATGGACAAGACAGATATTGTGAAGGATATTGATGAACAATATTTATTCTATGAATAAGAAAAATGATATACATTTAATTTTCCAGATAATCAGGTGGTTAAGACTTACTTCAGCTTCTTCTAGCGTCTGCAGAACTGGTAAAGCCCAGGGTTCTACCAGCACTGCTGTGTCCCGCAGGGCTCTTTGCTGGAAGCAACAAGGCTGTAGTCGTACTCTTTTCTTGTCTGGATTTTGACTTTCCTCCAACGGTCTGCCTCAGTTTCTGCCCATGTTCTTTATTTTAGAGATGGCTCTTGCTGTGTTGTTCAGGCTGGTCTGAAACTCCTGAGCTCCAGTAATCCTCCCTCCTCAGCTTCCCGAGTAGCTGAGATGACAGGCACAAGTCACTGCACCCAGCTGCTGCCTATATTTTTAAACCTGGCTCCTCAA
>NW_012103578.1:0-648 GCF_000951045.1 Mandrillus leucophaeus
TGAGGGGAAAGCTGTAACTTTGTGAGATGATTTCACAGAACACAAAGAAGTTTCTCAGAGAGCTTCTTTCTCTTTGTTATCGGAGGATATTTCCTTTGGCCCTATAGTTTTCTAAGGGATCCGAAATATCTGTTCTCAGATTCCAGAGAAATAAGGCTAGCAAGGAGATCTACGAAATACAGATGTAACTCTGTCAGTGGAAGTCATACATCACAAAGAAGTTTCTCAAAAAGCTTCTTTCCAGTTTTTCTCTGAGGATATTGCCTTTTTCACCATAACCCTCTATGGGCTCCGAAATATCACCTTGCGAATTCCACAAGAACAGGCTTAGCGAGCGGCTTCTTGAGGGGAAAGCTGTAACACAGTGTGATGAATTCACAGAACACTAGGGAGTTTCTCAGAAAGCTTCTTTCCAGATTTCATAGGAGGAGATTTCCTCTTTCACCGTAGACCTCTATGAGCTTCCAAATATCACTCTGCAAATTCCACAGGAACTGTTTTAGCTAACGGCTTCTTGAAGGGAAAGCTGTAACTCTGTGTGATGAATTCACAGAACACTAAGCAGTTTCTCACAATGCTTCTTTCCTGATTTCAACGGAGGACATTTCTTTTTTCACCGTAGACCTCTATGAGCTTCCAAATATCACT
>NW_012103578.1:3472-3722 GCF_000951045.1 Mandrillus leucophaeus
GAATTCCACAAGAACAGGCTTAACCAGCGGCTTCTTGAGGGGAAAGCTGTAACTCTTTCAGATGAATTCACAGAAAACTAAGCAGTTTCTCAGAAAGCTTCTTTCCAGATTTCATCGGAGGTTATTCCCTTTTTCACCATAGCCCTCTATGGGCTTCCTTATATCACTTCGTAAATTCCACAAGAACTGTCTTAGCAAAAGACTTCTTTAGGGGAAAGCTGTAACTCTGTGACGTGATTTCACAGAAAAC
>NW_012103578.1:3772-4035 GCF_000951045.1 Mandrillus leucophaeus
CAGATTCCACAGAAATAAGGCTAGCAAAGAGATCCACGAAAAACAGATGTAACTCTGTGAGCTGAAGTCACACATCACATAGCGGTTTCCCAGAAAGTTTCTTTCAATTTTTCTCTGTGGATATTGCCTTTTTCACCATAGCCCTCTAAAGGGCTTCCAAATATTACCTCGCGAATTCAACAAGAACAGGCTTAGCGAGCGGCTGCTGGAGGAGAAAGCTGAAATTCTGTGAGATGAATTCACAGAACACTAAGCAGTTTCTC
>NW_012103579.1:0-2176 GCF_000951045.1 Mandrillus leucophaeus
CAAAGTGCTAGGATTACAGGCATGAGCCACCATGCCCATCGTGTTTTTAACTTTGTGAGGAAATATCAAACTATGTTACAAATAGGCTGCACCATTTTATATTCCACATACAGTATCTAATGGTTGTGATTTCTCTCCAACCTTGCCAACACTCGTTACTTTACATTTGTTGGATTGTAGCCTTTCTAGTGTGTGTGAAAGACTATTTGGTAGTGGTTTCAGTTTGGATGGCCATAATGATAATGCTATTGATCATATTTTTATGTGCTTGTTTAAACCGGAAGAGACCGGATCAAACCGGTTTTGACTGGATCAAACCGGATCCAACCGGATCAAACCGGACCAGACCGGTCCAAACTGGTTTTGACCGGATCAAACCGGATCCACCAGACCAGACCGGATCAAACCGGTTTTGACCAGATCAAACCGGACCAGACCGGATTAAATTGGTTTTGACCGGATGAAACCGGATCCTAACGGATCAAACCGGACCAGACCGGATGAAACTGGTTTT
The DNA here is from genome assembly GCF_000951045.1 of Mandrillus leucophaeus. Classification (NCBI taxonomy): domain Eukaryota; kingdom Metazoa; phylum Chordata; class Mammalia; order Primates; family Cercopithecidae; genus Mandrillus; species Mandrillus leucophaeus. The sequence continues at coordinate 515 of NW_012103579.1, forward strand.
GACCGGATCAAACCGGATCCAACCGGATGAAACCGGACCAGAACAGATCCAACCGGATCCAGCCAGATCAAAGCAGACCAGACTGGATAAAACCGGTTTTGACCGGATCAAACCGGATCCAACTGGACCAGACCCGATCAAACCGGTTTTGACCGGATCAAACCGGATCCAACCGGACCAGACCGGATCAAACAGGATCCAACCGGACCAGACCGGATCAAACTGGTTTTGACTGGATCAAACCGGATCCAGCCGGATCAAACCGGACCAGACCGGATCAAACCGGACCAGAGTGGATCACACCGGATGAGACCGGACCGGACCACATCAAACCGGACCAGAACGGATCAAACCGGTTTTGACCGGATCAAACCAGATCCAGCCGGATCAAACCGGTTTCGACCGGATCAAACCAGATCCAACCGGATCCAACCAGACCAGACCGGATCAAACAGGATCAAACTGGACCAGACCGGATCAAACCGGATCAAACCGGACCAGACTGGATCAAACCGGTTTTGACCGGATCAAACCGGTTTTGACCGGATTAAACCGGATCCAACCGGAGAAGACCGAATCAAACCGGATCAAACCGGTTTTGACCGGATCAAACTGGTTTTCACCGGATCAAACCCGTTTTGACGGGATGAAACCGCATCCAACCGGATCAAACCGGAGCAGACCAGATCAAACCGGTTTTGACCGGATCCAACCGGATGGAACCGGATCAATCCGGAAGGAACAGGATCAAACCAGCTGAAACCGGTTCAAACCGGATCAAACCGGTTCAGACCAGATGGAACCGGATTAAACCGGCTCAAACTGTTTCAAATCGGATCAAAACGGTTCAGACCGGATCAAACCGAATGAAACCGGTTCAGGCCGGATCAAACCGGATGGAACCGGATCAAACCGGATGGAACCGGATCAAACTGGTTCAAATCGGATCAAACTGGTTCAGACCGGATCAAACCGGTACAGACCGGATGAAACCAGCTGAAACCGGTACAAACCGGCTCAAACCGGATCAAACCGGCTCAAACAGGTTGAAACCGGATCAGATCGGATGAAACCGGTTCAGAGCGGATCAAACCGGATGGAACCGGATCAAACCGAATGGAACCGGATCAAACCAGCTGAAACCGGTTCAAACCGGATCAAACCGGTTCAAACCAGATCAGACCACATGAAACCGGGTGAAACCGGATCAAACAGGATCAAACCGGCTCAAACCGATTCAAACCGGATCAGACCGGAAGACACCGGTTCAGACCGGATCAAACCGGATGGAACCGGATCAAACCGGTTCAAACCGGATCAAAACGGTTCAGACCGGATGAAACCGGTTCAGACCGGATCAAACCGCATGGAACCGGATCAAACCAGCTGAAACCGGTTCAAAGTGGCTCAAACCGGTTCGAATCGGCTCAAACCGGTTCATTCCTGATCAAACAGGCTCAAACCGGTTCAAACCGGATCAAACCGGCTCAAACCGGTTCAAACAGGATCGAACCGATTCAGACCGGATGTAACCGGATCAAACCGGCACAAACTGCTTCAAACCGGATCAAACCGGTTCAAACCTGATCAAACCGACTGAAACAGGTTGAAACCGGATGAGGCCGGATCAAACCGTATGGAACCGAATCAAACCGGCTCAAA
>NW_012103579.1:3441-13371 GCF_000951045.1 Mandrillus leucophaeus
CAAACAAGCTGAAACCGGTTCAGACCGGATCAAACCGGTTCATACCGGATCAGACTGGATGAAACCGGTTCAGACCGGATCAAACCGGATGGAACCGGATCAAACCAGCTGAAACCGGTTCAAACGAGCTCAAACCGGTTCAAAGAGGCTCAAACCGGTTCATTCCGGATCAAACCGGCTCAAACCAGTTCAAACCGGATCAGACCGGCTCAAACTGGTTCATACCGGATCAGACCGGACGAAACTGGTTCAGACCGGATCAAACCGGCTGGAACCGGATCACACCGGCTCAAACTGGTTCAAACCGGATGATACCAGTTCAGACCTGATGAAACCGGTTCAGACCATATCAAACCGGCTCAAACCGGTTCAAACCGGATCAGACCGGATGAAACCGGTTCAGACCGGATCAAACCGGATGGAACCGGATCAAACCCGGTCAAACCGGATCAAACCGGGTCAAACTGGTTCAAACCGGATCACACCTTATCAGACCGGATGAAACGGGTTCAAACCATCTCAAACCGGTACAAACCGGATCAAATCGGATCAGATCGGATGAAACCGGTTCAGACCGGATCAAACCGAATGGAACAGGATCAATCCAGCTGAAACCGGTTCAGACCGGATCAAACCGGTTCATACCGGATCAGACCGGATGAAACCGGTTCAGACCGGATCAAACCGGATGGAACCGGATCAAACCAGCTGAAACCAATTCAAACGGGCTCAAACCGGTTCAAAGAGGCTCAAACCGGTTCATTCCGGATCAAACCGGTTCAAACCGGTTCAAACCGGATCAGACCGGCTCAAAATGGTTCATACCGGATCAGACCGGATGAAACGGGTCAGACCGGATCAAACCGGGTGCAACGGGATCACACCGGCTCAAACTGGCTCAAACCGGATCAAACCGGTTCAGACCGGATGAAACCGGTTCAGGCCAGATCAAAACGGATGGAACAGGATCAAACCGGATGGAACAGGATCAAACCAGCTGGAACCGGTTCAAACCGGATCAGACCGGATGAAACCGGTTCAGACCAGATCAAACCGGATGGAACCGAATCAAACCGACTCCAACTGGTTCAGACCGGCTCAAACCGGAACAGACCGGATGAAACCGGATGGAACCAGATCAAACCAGCTGAAACCGGTTGAAACCGGCTCAAATCGGTTCAAACCGGATCAAACCGGCTCAAACAGGTTGAAACCGGATCAGACCGGATGAAACCGGTTCAGACCGGATCAAACCGATGGAACCGGATCAAACCGAATGGAACTGGATCAAACCAGCTGAAACCGGTTCAAACCGGATCAAACCGGTTCAAACCAGATCAGACCAGATGAAACCGTTTGAAACCGGATCAAACGGGTTCAAACCGGCTCAAACCGATTCAAACCGGATCAGAGCGGAAGACACCGGTTCAGACCAGATCAAGCCGGTTCAAACCGGATCAAACCGGTTCAGACCGGTTCAAACCGGATCAGACCGGATGAAACCGGATCCAACCGGCTCAAACCGGATCAGACCGACTCACACCGGTTCAAACCGGATCAGGCCGGATGAAACCGGTTCAGACCGGATCAAACCGGATGGAATCGGATCAAGGCAGCTGAAACTGGTTCAAACCGGCTCAAACCGGTTCAGACCGGATCAAACCGGATGGAACCGGATCAAACCGGCTCACACTGGTTCAGACCGGATCAATCCGGTTCAGACCGGATCAAACCAGATGGAACCGGATCAAACTAGCTGAAACCGGTTCAAACCGGCTCAAACAGGTTCAAACCAGATCAAACCGGCTCAAACAGGTTGAAACCAGATCAGACCGGATGAAACCGGTTCAGACCGGATCAAACCGGATGGAACCGGATCAAACCGGCTCAAGCTGGTTCAAACAGGCTCAAACTGGTTCAGACCGAATCAAAGCGGTTCAGACCGGATGAAACCGGATGGAACCGGATCAAACCAGCTGAAATTGGTTCAAACCGGCTCAAGCAGGTTCAAACCAGATCAGACCGGATCAAATCGGATGGAACCAGATCAAACCGGCCCAAACTGGTTCAAACCGGATCAAACTGGTTCAAGCCGGATGAAACCGGTTCAGACCGGATCAAACCAGAACCGGATCAAACCGGATGGAACTCCATCAAACCGGATGGAAGAGGATCAAACCAGCTGAAACCGGTTCAAACCGGCTCAAACCGGTTCAGACCGGATGAAACTCGTTCAGACCGGATCAAACTGGATGGAACTGGATCAAACGAGCTGAAACCGGTTCAAACCGGCTCAAACCGGTTCAGACCGGATCAAACCGGATGTAACCGGATGGAACCGGATCAAACCGGTTGGAACAGGATGAAACCGGCTGAAACCGTTTGAGACCGGATCAAACCGGTTCAAACCGGATCAGACCGGATGAAACCGGTTCAGACCGGATGAAACCGGATGGAACCGGATCATACCGGCTCAAACCGGATCAAACCAGTTCAGACCGGATCAAACCGGCTCAAACTGGTTCAAACCGAATGACACCTTATCAGACCGGATGAAACCGGTTCAAACCATCTCAAACCGGTACAAACCGGATCAAACCGGATCAGACCGTATGAAACCGGCTCAAACCGGCTCAAACCGGTTCAAACCGGATCAGACCGGATGAAACCGGTTCAGACCAGATGAAACCAGATGGAACCGGATCAAACCGGCTCAAACTGGTTCAAACCGGATCAAACCGGATGGAACCGGATGAAACCAGCTGAAACCGGTTCAAATCGGCTCAAACCGGTTCAAAGCGGCTCAAACCGGTTCATTCCGAATCAAACCGGCTCAAACCGGTTCATACCGGATCAGACCGGCTCAAACCGGTTCATACCGGATCAGACCGAATGAAACCGGTTCAAACCGGCTGGAACCGGATCAAACCGGCTCAAACTGGTTCAAACCGGCTCAAACCGGTTCAAATCGGATCAGACCGGCTCAAACCAGTTCAAACTGGATCAGACTGGATGAAACTGGATCAGACCGGATCTAACCGGATGGAACCGGATCAAAGCGGCTCAAACTGGTTCAAACCGGCTCAAAGTGCTTCAGACCGGATCAAAACGGTTCAGACCAGATGAAACCAGATGGAACCGGATGAAACCAGCTGAAACCGGTTCAAACCGGCTCAAACCGGTTCAAACCATATCAAACCGGCTCAAACAGGTTCAAACCGGTTCAGACCGTATCAAACAGGATTGAATCGGATCAAACCGGGTCAAACTGGTCGAAACCTGATCAAACCGGTTCAGAGCGGATGAAACCGGTTGAAACCGGATGGAACCGGATCAAACAAGCTGAAACCGGCTCAAACCGGTTCAAACCGGATCAAACCGGCTCAAACCGGTTCAAAACGGATCAGACTGGATGAAACCGGTTCAGACCGGATCAAACCGTATGGTACCATATCAAACCGGCTGAAACTGTTTCAAACCGGATCAAACTGGTTCAGACCGGATCAAACCGGTTCAGACCGGATCAAACCGGCTCCAACCGGATCAAATCGGCTCAAACTGGTTCAAACCGCAACAAACCGGTTCAAACCGGATCCAACCGGCTCAAACCGGTTCAAACTGGATCAGACCGGATGAAACCAGTTCCGACAGGGTCAAACCGGATGGAACTGGATCGAACCGGCTCAAACCGGCTCAAACTGGTTCAAACCGGATCAAACCGGATGAAACAGGTTCAAACCGGTTCAGACCGGATCAAACCGGATGGAACCGGATCAAACCGGCTCAAACTGGTTCAAACCGGATCAAACCGGTTCAGAGCGGATGAAACCGGTTCAGACCGGATCAAACCGGATGGAACCCTATCAAAACCGCTCAAACCGGTTCAAACCGGATCAGACCGGATGAAACTGGTTCAAACTGGATCAGACCGGCTCCAACCAGTTCAAACCGGATCACACCGGATGAAACCGGTTCAGACCGGATCAAACCGGATGGAGCCGGATCAAATCGGCTCAAATTGGTTCAAACCGGTTCAAACCGGATCAGACTGGTTGAAACCGGTTCAGACAGGATCAAACCGGATGGAACTGGATCGAACCGGCTGAAACCGGATCAAACCGGTTCAGACCGGATCAAACCGGATGGGACTGTAACAAACCAGTTCAAACCGGATCTAACCGGATCAAACCGGATCAAACCGGCTCCAACCAGATCAAACCGACTCAAACCGGTTCAGTCCGGATCAAAGCGGATGTGACCGGATCAAACCGGTTCAATTCGGATGAAACCGGTTCAAACGAGCTCAAACTGGTTCAAACTGGATCAAACCGGCTGAAATCGGTTCAACCGGATCAGAGCGGATGAAACCGGTTCAGACTGGATCAACCGGATGGAACCGGATCAAACCGGCTCAAACTGGTTCAAACCGGATCAAACCTGTTCAGACCGGATCAAACCAGATGAGACTGGATCAAGCCGGATCAGACCGGATAAAACCGGTTCAGACCGGATCAAACCGGATGGAACCGGATCAAACCAGCTGAAACTGGTTAAAAAAGGTTCAAACCGGTTCAAACCGGCTCAAACCGGCTCAAACCGGTTCAAACCGGATCAGGCCGGATGAAACCGGATGGAACCGGATCAAACCAGCTGAAACCGGTTCAAACCGGCTCAAAGAGGTTCAAACCGGATCAAACCGGCTCAAACAGGTTGAAACCAGATCAGACCGGATCAAACCGGATGGAACCGGATCAAACCGGCTCAAACTGGTTCAAAGCGGCTCAAAGTGGTTCAGACCGGATCAAACCGGTTCAGACCGGATGGAACCGGATCAAACCAGCTCAAACTGGTTCTAACCGGCTCAAACTGGTTCAGACCGGATCGAACCGGTTCAGACCGGATCAAACTGGATGGAACCGGATCAAACCAGCTGAAACCGGTTCAAACCGGTTCAAACCGGATCAAACTGGCTCGAACAGGTTCAAACCGGATCAGACCGGATTAAACCTGTTGAGACCGGATCAAACCGGATGGAACCGGATCAAACCGGATCAGATCGGATGAAACCGGTTCAGACCGGATCAAACCAAATGAACCCGGATCAAACCGGCTCAAACTGGTTCAAACCGGATCAAACCGGTTCAGACCGGATGAAACCGGTCAAGACCGGATCAAACCGGATGGAACCGGATCAAACCAGCTTCAACCGGCTGAAACCGGCTCAAGCCGGTTCATACCGGATGAGACCGGATGAAACCGGTTCAGACCGGATCCAACCGGATGGAGCCGGATCAAACCGGCTCAAACTGGTTCAAACCGGATCATACCGGTTCAGACCGGATCAAACCGGATGGGACCGTAACAAACCGGTTGAAACCGGATCAAACCGGCTCAAACCGAGTCAAACCGGTTCAGACCGGATCAAACTGGATGTGACCGGATCAAACCGGATCAAACCGGTTCAATTCGGATCAAACCGGTTCAAACGAGCTCAAACTGGTTCAAACTGGATCAAACCTGCTGAAATCGGTTCAACCGGATCAGAGCGGATGAAACCGGTTCAGACTGGATCAACCGGATGGAACCGGATCAAACCGGCTCAAACTGGTTCAAGCTGGATCAGACCGGATGAAACCGGTTCAGACCGGATCAAACCGCATGTAACCAGATCAAACTGGCTCAAGCTGGTTGAAACCGGCTCACACTGGTTCAGACCGGATCAATCCGGTTCAGACCGGATCAAACCAGATGGAACCGGATCAAACCAGCTGAAACCGGTTCAAACCAGATCAAACCGGCTCAAACAGGTTCAAACCGGATCAGACCGGATTGAACCAGTTCAGACCGGATCAAACCGGATGGAAGCGGATCAAACCGGATCAGATCGGATGAAACCGGTTCAGACCGGATCAAACCAAATGGAACCGGGTCAAACCGGCCAAACTGGTTCAAACCGGATCAAACCGGTTCAGACAGGATGAAACCGGTTCAGACAGGATCAAACCGGATGGAACCGGATCAAACCGGCTCAAACTGGTTCAAACCGGATCAAACCGGTTCATACCGGATGAAACTCGTTCAGACCGGATCAAACGGGATGGAACCGGATCAAACCAGCTGAAACCGGTTCAAACCGGCTCAAACCGGTTCAAACCGGATCAAACCGGCTCCAACCGATTTGAACCGGATGAGACCGGTTGAAACCGGTTCAGACAGGATCAAACCGGATGGAACTGGATCGAACCGGCTCAAACTGGTTCAAAGCGGATCAAACCGGTTCAGACCGGATCAGACCGGATGAAACAGGTTCAAACCGGATCAAACCGGCTCCAATCGGATCAAATCGGCTCAAACTGGTTCAAACCGCATCAAACCGGTTCAAACCGGATCAGACCGGATGAAACTGGTTCAAACCGGATCAAACCGGCTCCAAACGGTTCAAACCGGATTACACCCGATGAAACCGGTTCAGACCGGATCAAACCAGATGGAGCTGGATCAAACCGGCTCAAATTGGTTCAAACCGGATCAAACCGGCTCAAATGGGTTCAAACCGGATCAAACTGGTTCAGACCGTATCAAACCGGATGGAACCGGATCAAACCAGCTCAGACTGGTTCAAACCGGCTCAAACCGATTCAAATCCGGAACAAACCGGCTCGAACCGGTTCACACCGGATGGAACCGTATCAAAGCAGCTCAAACTGGTTCAAAGTGGCTCAAACCGGGTCAAACCGGATCAAAGCGCTTGAGACCGGATCAAACCGGATGGGACCGGATCAAACCGGTTCAAACCGGACAAAACCGGATCAAACCGGCTACAACCGGACCAAACTGGCTCAAACTGGTTGAAACCTGATCAAACCGGATCAGACCGGATCAGACCGGATCCAACCGGATGGAACCGGATCAAAGCGGATCAAACTGGTTCAAACCGGATCAGACCGGATGAAACCGGTTCAGACAGGATCAAACCGGATGGAACCGGATCAAACCGGATCATACCGGTTCAGACCGGATCAAACCGGATCAAACCAGCTGAAACCCGTTCAAACCGGCTCAAACCGGTTCGAACCGGATCAAACCGGCTCAAACCGGTTCTAACCGCATCAGACCGGTTGAAACCGGTTCAGACAGGATCAAACCGAATGGGACTGGATCAAACCGGCTCAAACTGGTTCAGACCGGATCAGACCGGATGAAAAAGTTTCAAACCGGATCAAACCGGCTCCAACCGGATCAAATTGTCTCAAACTGGTTCAAACCACTAGAAACCGGTTCAAACCGGATCAAACCGGCTCAAATCGGCTCAAACCGGATCCGACCGGTGAAACCGGTTCAGACCGGATCAAACCGGATGGACCGGATCAAACTTGGTCAAACTGCTTCAAACCGGATCGAACCGGTTCAGGCCGGATCAAACCGGATGGGACCGGATCAAACCGGTTCAAACCGGATCAGACCGGATGAAACTGGTTCAAACCGGATCAAACCGGTTCAGACCGGATGAAACCGCTTCAAAACGGATCAATCTGGCTCAAACCGGTTGAAACCAGATGAGACCGGAAGAAACTGGTTCAGACCATATCAAACCGGATGGAACCGGATCAAACCAGCTTGAAGTGGTTCAAACCGGCTCAAACCGGTTCAAAGCGGTTCAAACAGTCTCAAACTGGTTCACACCGGATCAAACCGGCTCCAATCGGATCAAACCGGCTCAAACTGTTTCAAACCGGATCAAACCGGATAAAACTGGTTCAGACCGGATCAAACCGGATGGAACCGGATCAAAGCAGCTGAAACTGCTTCAAACCGGCTCAAACCGGTTCAAACCGGATGAGACCGGATGAAACCGGTTCAGACCAGGTCAAACCGGATGGAACCGGATGAAACCGGTTCAGACCGGATCAAACCGGATGGAACCACATCAAACCAGCCGAAACCGGATCAAACCGGCTCAAACCGGTTCAAACCGGATCAGACCGGATGAAACTGGTTCAAACCGGATGAAACCAGCTCCAATCGGATCAAACCGGATGGGATTGGATCAAACTGGTTCAAACGGGATCAATCCGGATGAAACCGGTTCATACCGGACCACACTGGATGGAAATGGATCAAACCGGCTCAAACTGGTTCAAACTGGATCGAACCGGTTCAGACCGGATCAAACCGGATGGGACCGGATCAAACCGGTTCTAACCGGATCAAACCAGTTCAGACCGGATGAAACCGGTTCAGACGGCATCAAACCGATGTAACTGGATCAAACCAGCTGAAACTGTTTCAAACCGGCTGAAACCGGTTCTAACCGGATCAAACTGGTTCAAACCGGTTCTAACCGGATCACACCGGATGAAACCGGTTCAGACCGGATCAAACCGGATGGAACCGGATCAAACCGGCTCTAACTGGTTCAAACCGGATCAAACCGGGTCAAACCGGATCAGACCGGTTCAAACTGGATCGAACCGGATCAGACCGGATCAGACCAGTTCAAACCGGTTTTGACCAGCTCAGACCAGTTCAAACCGGTTTTGACCCGCTCAAACCGGGTCAGACCATATCAAACCGCATCAGACCGGTTCAAGCCAGTTGTGACCGGCTCAGAACGGATCAAACCGGATCAGACGAGTTCAACCGGATCGAACTGGATCAGACAGGATCAAACCGGATCAGAGCAGATAAAATCGGATCTCACCAATTCAAACCGGTTTTGACCGGATCAAACCGGATGAGACCGGTTCAAACCGGATTGAACCGTATCACACCGGATCAAACCGGATCAGACCAGTTCAAACTGGTTTTGAACGGCTCAGACCGTATCAGACCGGATCAAACCGCATCAAACCGCTTTTGACAGGCTCAGACCGGATCAGACCGGATCAAACCGCATCGGTTCGGTTCAAGCTGCTTATGACCACCTCAGACCATATCAAACCGTATCTGACCCAGACCAGTTCAAACTGGATCGAACCGGATCAGACAGGATCAAACCGGATCAGACCGGATAAAATCGGATCTCACCAATTCAAACCGGTTTTGACTGGATCAAACCGGATGAGACCGGTTCAAACCGGATTGAACCGTATCAGACCGGATCAAACCCGATCAGACCAGTTCAAACTGGTTTTGAACGGCTCAGACCGTATCAGACCGGATGAAACCGCATCAAACCGGTTTTGACCGGCTCAGATCGGATCAGACCGGATCAAACCGCATCGGATCGGTTCAAGTTGGTTGTGACCGGCTCAGAACGGATCAAACCGGATCAGACCGGTTGAAACCGGTTCGAACCGGATCAGACAGGATCAAACCGGATCAGACCAGTTCAAACCGGTTGTGACCGGATCAGACCTCATCAGACCGGATCAAACTGCATCAAACTGGTTTTGACAGACTCAGACCAGATCAGACCGGATCAGACCAGTTAAAACCGGTTTTGACCGTATCAGACTGGATCGAACCACATCAAACTGGTTTTGACAGGCTCAGACCGGATCAGAACGGATAGGACCAGTTCTAACCGGTTTTGACCAGCTCAGACCGGATCATACCGGATCAAATTGCATCAGACCAGTTCAAGCTGCTTATGACCGCCTCATACCATATCAAACCATATCTGACCCGGACCAGTTCAAACTGGATCGAACCGGATCAGACCAGATGAAACCGGATCAGACCACTTGAAACCAGATCAGACCAGTTCAAACGGTTAGGGTTAGGGTTAGGGTTAGGGTTAGGGTTTAGGGTTTAGGGGTTAGGGTTAGGGTTAGGGTTTGGGTTAGGGTTAGGGTTTGGGTTTGGGTTAGGGTTTGGGTTTGGGTTTGGGTTAGGGTCAGGGTCAGGGTCAGGGTTAGGGTCGGGGTCAGGGTCAGGGTTAGGGTTGGGGTTAGGGTTAGGGTTGGGGTTGGGGTTAGGGTTAGGGTT
>NW_012103579.1:13421-14667 GCF_000951045.1 Mandrillus leucophaeus
TTCAGACCGGATCAAACCGGATGGAACCGGATCAAACCGGCTCAAACTGGTGCAAACCGGATCAAACCGGTTCAGACCAGATGAAACCGGATGGAATCGGATCAAAGCAGCTGAAACTGGTTCAAACCGGCTCAAACCGAGTCAAACTGGTTCAAACCGGCTGAAACCGAGTCAAACCGGCTCAAACCGGTTCAAACCGGATAAGACTGGATGAAACCGGTTCAAACCGGCTCAAACCGATTCACACCGAATCAAACCGGCTGAAACCGGTTCAAACCGGATCAAACCGGCTCAAACCGGCTCAAACCGGATCAGACCAGATGAAACCGGTTCTGACCGGATCAAACCGGATGGAACCAGATCAAACCGGCTCAAACTAGTTCAAACCGGATCAAACCGGTTTAGACCGGATGAAACCGGTTCACGCCGGATCAAACCGGATGGAACCGAATCAAACCAGCTGAAACCGTTTCAAACCGGCTCAAACTGGTTCAAACCGGATCACACCGGCGCAAACCGGTTCACACCGGATGAAACCGGATGTGACCAGTTCAGACCGGATCAAACCAAATGGAACCGGATCAAACCGGCTCAAACTGGTTCAGACCGCATCAAACCGGTTCAGACCGGATGAAACCGGTTCAGACCGGATCAAACCGGATGGAACCGGATCACACCGGCTCAAACTGGTTCAAACCGGATCAAACCGGTTCACACCGGATGAAACCGGTTCAGACCAGATCAAACCGGATCAAACCGGCTCAAATTGGTTCAAACCGGATCAATCCGGATCAAACCGGATGGAACCGGATCAAACCGGCTCAAACCGGTTCCGACTGGATCAAACCGGCTCAAACCGATTCAAACCGGATGAGACCGGGTGAAACAGGTTCAGACCGGATCAAACCGGATCAAACCGGCTCAAACTGGTTCGAACTGGATCGGACCGGATGAAACCGGTTCAGTCCGGATCAAACTGGATGGAACCGGATCAAACCGGCTCAAACTGCTTCAAACCGGATCAAACCGGTTCACACCAGATGAAACCAGTTCAGACTTGATCAAACTAGATGGAACCGGATCAAACCGGATCAAACTGGTTCAAACCAGATCAAACCGGATGGAACCGGATCAAACTGGTTCAAACCGGTTCAAACCGGAGCAGACTGGATGAAACCGGTTCAGACCAGATCAGACCGGATCAAACTGGTTAAAACCGGATCCAACCGGATCAAACCGGATGGGA
>NW_012103580.1:0-435 GCF_000951045.1 Mandrillus leucophaeus
GAGTAGCTACAACTACAAGCATATGTGACCATGCCTCGCTAATTTTTTAAATTTTTTGTAGAGACGGAGTATCCCTGTGTTGTCCGGGGTTGGTCTCAAACTCCTAGGCTCAAGCAATCCTCCAACCTTGGCCTCCCAAAGTACTGGGATTATCGGTATAAGCCACTGTGTCCAGCTCAAGATTTATACGTCAATTTCTGACCTCTTCTATGAGTTCCAGACTCAAATATAAAAGCTAACCGGCTGGAAGTGGTGGCTCACACCTATAATCCCAGCACTTTGGGAGGCCAAGGTGGGTGGATCACCTGAGGTCAAGAGTTTGAGACCAGCCTGGTCAACATAGTGAAACCCCATCTCTACTAAAAATACAAAAAATTAGCCAGGCATGACGGTGGGCACCTGTAATCCCAGCTACTTGGGAGGCTGAGGCAGGAG
>NW_012103580.1:3980-4461 GCF_000951045.1 Mandrillus leucophaeus
GCCTGGCCTTTTTCTTTTTTATTGACTGCCTTTTCCATGAAACTTTCCAGGGCAGAGCCCATGTTCATTTCATTCAGCACTCCAGTATCTCCAGGGTCTAGTACAGTGCCTGGCAAGTACTCAATAAATGTTTGTTGACTGACTGACTGACTGGCTATGACCTTTTCCAAAGGAGAAATGCCATTTTCATTGAGAAGCCAGAGTGACATCACCCTGCCCATAACAAGCTAGCTGTTGATTCTTGTAACAATAAGGCATTGATTCCAGGCTTGGTGTGGTGGCTCATGCCTGTAATCCCAGCACTTTGGGAGGCTGAAGGTCACTTGAGGTCAAGAGTTCGAGATCAGTCTGGTCAACAGGGTGAAATCCCGTCTCTACTAAAACCACAAAAATTAGCCAGGCGTGTAATCCCAGCTACTGGGGAGGCTGAGGCAGGAGAATTGCTTAAACCCGGGAGGCAGAGGTTGCAGTGAGCCGAGAT
>NW_012103580.1:7966-8896 GCF_000951045.1 Mandrillus leucophaeus
GGGTTTCACCGTGTCAGCCAGGATGGTCTCGATCTCCTGACCGCGTGATCCGCCCGTCTCGGCCTCCCAAAGTGCTGGGATTACAGGCTTGAGCCACCGCGCCCGGCCTAAGGCAACTTTCAAGAGGGTAAACAGGGATGTAAATGCTCACTTTGGGCCATAGTATCAGGCTTTTCGGCTCCAGGTGGGGAGCCCTCACTGGGGACCCACCCTCTTCTGCTCAGAATTTCTCTGCCTCCTTTCCCTATCAATATAATAAATAAAATCAAGGTACTTTTGGCTGGGCACAGTGGCTCATGCCTGTAATACCAGCACTTTGAGGGGCAGAGATGGGGGGATCACTTGAGGCCAGGAGTTTGAGACCAGCATGACCAACATGACAACACCCCATCTCTACTAAAAATACAAAAATTAGCTGGGTGTGGTGGTGCATGCCTGTGATCCTAGCTACTCAGGAGGCTGAGGCACGAGATCACTTGAACCCGAGACTGTCTCAAAAAAAAAAAAAAAAATCAAGGTACTTTTTTTTTTTTTTTTTGAGATGGAGTCTCGCTCTGTCACCCAGGCTGGAGTGCAGTGGCACGATCTTGGCTCACTATAACCTCTGCCTCCCCAGGTTCAAGCAATTCTCCTGCCTCAGATTCCTGAGTAGCTAGGACCACAAGCGCCTGCCACCACACCTGGCTAATTTTTTTGTACTTTTATTAGAGACAGGGTTTCACCATGTTGTCCAGGCTGGTGTTGAACTCCTGACCTTAGGTGATCCACATGCCTTGGCCTCCCAAAGTGCTGGGATTACAGGCATGAGCCACCACACCCGGCCAAGGTACCCTTTCTTCTTAAGCAACTTTCTTATGATTACTTATCTATTTGAGAGCAAAATTATGGTTCAGTTTTGAACATGCTTAAGTTGCTGAAGATACAAATGTT
>NW_012103581.1:0-1569 GCF_000951045.1 Mandrillus leucophaeus
CTGTACTGTATGTGAATCATAGATCATTAAAGCTGTTTTTAGGCTGAGCTCTGAGGGAAGACCCTGTGGGCAGCCCAGGCCTCCTGGCTGCTGCAGCCCCACAGAGTGAAACCCATCCTCAACTTCTGCCCGTCAGTCTCCTGTGCTGGTTCCCAGGTGCCTTCTTTTATTTTTTTCCACACACATTGTCTGCCAGGCTTGCCAGATAAAATACAAGATGCCCATTTATTTCTAAATTTCACACCAACAGTGATTAAATTGTTAGGGTGTTTATGTCCTCAATATTGCATGGGACATACTAAGACCCAAACATTCTTTGTTCATCTGAATTCAAATTTAACTGGGCACCCTGGATTTTTAGATGCTCAATAGCGCCTCCTTGCCTGGACCCCAGGTGGCATGCAACCAAGGCCCCAGTCCCAGAGATTGTAGGACTCCAGAGGGAGGTGGGGGAAGGAACTGGGCTGGTGGCCATGCCCAAGACAGAGGTGGTGGCTGCAGGGGTGGACACACCACCAAGAGACTTTGGATGCTGAAGCTTCATGGGGCTCAGCTGGGCCCTCAGAGACCTGGGACAGGGCAGAAGGCCAGCACCCACCAGCTGTAGAACTGGCTGTTCTTCTGCATGTTTTTCCAAGGCTCTGCAACTGAGAGCTCCAAATCAGCAAAGATGCAGGCTGGGGGTGCCAGTGGTTGGGGGCCTAGGTAGCAGCCATGTGCAGAGGCTGGACAGGACCCCAAGCATGTGGACTCGGGGTCCTCATCCTCAGTCACTGAGCGTGGCTCCCCATGAGGGTGGACATGGGGCTGGGGGCACAGCCTCCCTGCTGGACACAAACTCTTGGCAGAGCCAAGGTGAGGCAGGCAGGGGTCCTGAGACCCCCAGCAGCTTTCATTGCCTTCATCAGCAGTGAGCAGAGGGGAGAGGGTGCCACCCACCTGGGAAGTCCCCGCTTGCAGCTGTTGGGCTATGTCTGACTGTAATGTGGGGTTTGCTACTGTTTGTTTCCCTCCCACTTTTGATATTTGGAGGCCCACTTTTATATTTTAATGTGTATTTTATGGAAAGGTTCATGGTGCACATAGAGCACATAAAACAACATTGTAGAGGAATTTTGCTCCAATGCTGTGAAAATAAATGATGTTAGTGTTATGATTTTACAGAGTTTGCAGTTGTTGGCAAGGTGGTAAGTAATTGAAGTCACTGTATGAAAGCTCCTAGGTGGGTGAGTAACAGGAATCAGTGCTAAGAGCAATCCTACCTTTCCACAATTCTGGGGCAATAAAGCAGAGTAGATTGCACAGGTAAACAGGCACCAGGTGATCCAGGTAATAGCAAAGGTTGCCCCAGGCAACAGGCATGACCTAGTCTACCTTAAGGCCAGATGGAAGAAATAGGAGTTAGATAATTAGATCCCATTTGTCAATTTTGGCTTTTGCTGCCGTTGCTTTTGGTGTTTTAGACATGAAGGCTTTGCCCATACCTATGTCCTGAATGGTACTACCTAGGTTTTCTTCTAGGATTTTTATGGTATTAGGTCTAACATTTAAGTCTGTAATCCATCTTGA
>NW_012103581.1:5799-7635 GCF_000951045.1 Mandrillus leucophaeus
TAATAATAAATAAATAAATAAAAGAAATAGGAGTTAGAGTAAGAAATTATTATTGATGACCTAACAGAGTGAGAATTACTATATGTAGAGCCTTTTGTATTCTCTCATTTACTTTTATAGTATTGAAAAGATACATAAAGTGGTGTCGAAAGCCCTTTTTAGGGAGATTTAACTGTGGACCAATTTATTTTTTGCCCTTATTAAGCCTTCCCAAATTGTCATCAGGAATTTATTTCTTATTCGGCTCCTTTGCAATATTCTTTTTAACACCCTCCCAGCAGCCTGCCTTGGACAGAAATAAGCTTTCCTTTCTGTAGGCAGCTTGGTTACAAGAAGGGAAAAGGGTTTAGAGCTAGAGAGCATGAATGTTCATGCAACATGATGCTACTTCAATCAGGAAAGGCTTTGCGATCAACTGCACTGATGTCACTTCTCCCCTCCTCCTCCTTGACAAATTTCTTCTTTCCCCTGTGCATTCAATATTAACAGACTTCTCCTTGCGTTTAAATCCTGGTGCAGCTATGATTGTTAACTTTCTAAGCCAATTCAAATACACTTGCATGCAGCTAATTTTGAATTGAGAAATACATTTGATTTTCCTGCATATGCCCAGAGGACAGCCTACATCAATTCCATTCCTCACATTTCTTGGCACATCTCACATGAGGATCAATATTTATCCTGATAAAATCTACATGCCATTTTGAAGGTGAGTTTTCTTTTCTACTCTTGTCTGTAAATGCATGTGCTGTTTGCTTACTTTTTATGAACTTCATTATCAACCACAACAGGAGATTGCCACTGGATCTACTTACAGCTAGTGTGCATATTACTTCCTTTTCCAAGTCATTCTTATTAAAAGAAGTAGAACTATCACCCCAGTGAATATCATACAGTAAGAAGATAATACATTTACAAGGAAAAATAAGCCACATTTTGGTTTTTGCATCTCTAACAGTTTTAGTCACCCCATGTACCTTGATTTGATCAGCATTCTTAGTTTATCTTCTGTCAGCCAAGCTTAGAGTTTCTATGAGGTGATGCTGTTCATTTTCAAGCCAATTTGAATTAAATCTTCAGTAGGATGACTTGAGGCAATGTACCAAAAATTTAGCAATTACTACATTCATTACATCTATTGTATTTTATTTGTGTAATAACTGAAACTCTCGGCAACAAAATCAACATTAAAGAAATAATTTCAGCCCTTTTCTCCATATTCTCTTTATCTTTCAGGCATTCACAACAGACTTCCTTCCCTGTGTCTTTCTGATAATCTAAATCTCCATCATTTCCATCACAATAATTTCTGTGATTGTATCCCAGATGTTTCAGATTATTTCTCTATTCCCTTAAGCTCCATGGCTCAAATCAACCTCTGCCCATTACTGTATTTTGGGCTACATATTTGTAGGCCCAAAACACTACTTTTAAGGCAAAAAACTGACACTGAAAACAATTTTGGTTATTAGAACTTGTGTTTCAATTCTTTCATACTCACAAATAATAGCACAAAGCATAGGAATCTGTGTGGACATACTTTGATGCAGAACAAAATATAACATATGTGACATATGATTTTAAATAGAAACTTTCCTTCCAAATGTCTTCTTTTTGTCTCCTTTCCAAAACTTTAACTCCGAGTCAGCTAGTGACTCTTTCTCTCCGGAGTCCATGTCACCAGCATACAGAGGCTTGTCCCCTTTGTTCAATACAGTTTACAATATTACACACCTTCAACCATTACTCATCTCCACAAAGCTGAAAAACATAGAAGTGAGATAACATTTATAGAGCCACACAATTTCAATGTAATATTTTTCCATATTTCCTTAA
>NW_012103581.1:7815-9663 GCF_000951045.1 Mandrillus leucophaeus
AGGATGGTCTCGATCTCCTGACCTCGTGATCCGCCCGTCTCGGCCTCCCAAAGTGCTGGGATTACAGGCTTGAGCCACCGCGCCCGGCCCAGTTTCTCTCATCTTATCCTGTGTTTCCACACTTCAGCACTGATTGAAATCGGCATTTTAATGGTTTTTTTTTTTTTTTTTCGGTCTTACATTTTTATTCTTTCCTTGAAGCAAGGAAAATGTGAAATTAACTGCTGGGATGCCTAATTTGAAGCGACTTCAAGTAGTAGATATTAAGATGCGTAAAAAGCCTGAAGCCAGAATAGTTTTAAACCTCTTCTTATTATACAGATTAAACATCAGTTACACCTGAGAGCCTTCTTTATTGTTTCACAGAGTTTCTATTTTCCTCCAAATTTTCATTTCTTTATGCTAAGCTTGATTTGTGCATTTGGTATGTCACCATCTTTTCAATTTTTAATTTAAAATAACGTACATGTATTTGTGTAAGTATGTGTGTGGTATATTCATTCTAGTTTCACAAATAGCTTAATAAGTATGATATCTCCTGAAAGAGTGACTCTACTGGTTCAGGGTAAAATGGGATTTATTTTTAGCACCCATTTATGTTTCAATCTTACCTATACTTATAATTTTTTATTCTCTAAAAAACATCCCTCTTGGTAATTATTTACAATGTTTTGGGAAGGCAGAAAACCCTGTGCTTAACATTCCATGATTGGCCTCAGTCCAGATGCAGCCCCTCCGTGTCTCTCATTTGGTATTCCAGCATATGCATCTGGCTGCTGCTTGTCATGTATTAGTTTAATTTGGTATTAGCTCAGGCTATCTTCTTTTTATCTGTACATATTACATTGCTATTCTTTATCTCAGCATCTGTGCCTTAAGCAGATAGGAATGTAAGGTATGGTGACAAGATCAGCAACCCCAGCCCTTGTTAATAAAATGGCTTTCTTTCCCCTAAAGATAATGCAATAATTATATCTCAAAAAATCCATGTTTGTAAAAATTTGAAGTTTCTGCCAAATTGTTCTTTATTAACTCAGAAAAGTTCAGTCTCTCTTTTATTTGTTTATTCTTAATCCCTCAGAACAATAGTTAAGTAGTTATACATGTTTTCTTGTGAGACTTCTTAAATATGTCTGTTTAGTAAATGCCTATTGTATACAAAGTAGACAGAACAGTACTGTGAGCCTTGTGCACGCATTGCTGAGTCAACTCTTGCCAACCCTGCTTTGGCCATGTCTTTAGCCACTTCTCCTCCTCCACTCTTCATCTGCAGCAAGTCTCTGACATTAAACTTTCACCAATAACTCCTCAGTTTGCATTTCTATGATGAAAGTATTCGCTTTAAAATAATCTAACAAAATATTCTTTCTCAAAAAATTAACAAGAAGAATTTAACATCAAATAGCCAATCTGTTCAAATTTTCAATTAACTTACAAATGTCCTTTGTTTAAAAATGTAATATTGGAGGAGGTGGCGCCCAAGATGGCTGAATAGGAACAGCTCCAGCCTCCAGCTCCCAGTGTGAGCAACACAGAAGATGGGTGATTTCTGCATTTTCAACTGAGGTACTGCGTTCATCTCACTGGGGCTTGTCAGACAGTTGATGCTGCTCTGTGGGTGCAGCCCGATGAGTGAGAGCTGAAGCGGGGTGAGGCATCGCCTCACCTGGGAAGCACAAGGGGGAAGGGAATTCCTTTTCCTAGCCAAGGGAAATTGAGACACACAACACCTGGAAAATCAGGTAATTCCCACCCTAATACTGCACTTTACCAAGGGTCTTAGCAAACGGTGCACCAGGAGATTATATCCCACACCTGGCCTGGATGGTTCCACACCCATGGAGCCTC
>NW_012103582.1:0-1229 GCF_000951045.1 Mandrillus leucophaeus
AGGGCTTTGTTCCAGGCCTCTTTTAATTTAACTTCACTATCTCCTTAGATAATCATATCCAGTCCCATGGCTTTAAAAAGCATTTATGAGGCCGGGCGCGGTGGCTGGCTCGCGCCTGTAATCCCAACACTTTGGGAGGCTGAGGCAGGCGGATCACAAGGTTGGGAGATCGAGACCATCCTCTGGCTAACACAGTGAAGCCCCGTCTCTACTAATAATACAAAAACAAAATTAGCCCGGTGTGGGGGCAGGCACCTGTAGTCCCAGCTACTCGGAAGGCTGAGGCAGGAGAATTGCATGAACCCGGGAGGCGGAGCTTGCAGTGAACCAAGATTGCGCCACTGCACTCCAGCCTAGGCGACAGAGCAAGACTCTGTCTCAAAAAACAAAAGCATTTATGTGCTGATGATTTTCCAAATTCCTATCTCCAACCCTGACCTTTCAATTGACCACCAGACTCACACCCAAGCGCCAACCTGGCTGCAGGTGAAGGTCCACATCATAGCTCTCAATTTCCAACACTGCAAAACCTGTTGGTGGCCGGGTGCAGTGGCTCACCCCCGTAATCCCAGCACTTTGGGAGGCCGAGGGGGGCAGATCACGACATCAGGAGTTCCAGACCAGCCTGGCCAACATGGTAAAACCCCGTCTCTACCAAAAATACAAAATAATAATAATAATAATAATTAGCCGGGTGTGGTGGCGGGGGCCTGTAGTCCCAGCTACTCGGGAGGCTGAGGCAGGAGAATGGCATGAACCCGGGAGGCGGAGCTTGCAGTGAACCAAGATTGCGCCACTGCACTCCAGCCTGGGTGACAGAGCAAGGCTCTGTCTCAAAAAACAAAAGCATTTATGTGCTGATGATTTTCCAAATTCCTATCTCCAACTCTGACCTTTCAATTGACCACCAGACTCACACCCAAGCGCCAACCTGGCTGCAGGTGAATGTCCACATCATAGCTCTCAATTTCCAACCTGTTGGTGGCCGGGTGCAGTGGCTCAGCCCCGTAATCCCAGCACTTTGGGAGGCCGAGGGGGGCAGATCACGATGTCAGGAGTTCCAGACCAGCCTGGCCAACATGGTAAAACCCCGTCTCTACCAAAAATACAAAATAATAATAATAATAATAATTTTTAAAAAAATAAATTAGCAGGGCATGGTGGCACACACCTGTAATCCCAGCTACTCCAGAGGCTGAGGAAAGAGAACTGCTTAAACCCGAGAGGCA
>NW_012103582.1:4079-6186 GCF_000951045.1 Mandrillus leucophaeus
TATTTTCTATCCCAGTGATGGCAAACAGACTGATTTTATTTATTTTCTATCCCAGTGATGGCAGCAGACATGAAACAAATATTTGAAGACAGTCTGAAACTTACCAATTACTCAGAGAAACAAAATTTCAGCTACAATAAATATGTTATGAAACCAGCAAAACTCATCAGGAACTAAAGAGTAACTGAGGGCCTACTTTACATGGGAGAGTCAAAAAAGGCCTTCTAGCAATGTTAGTGGAGCTGAGAAATGAATGTTAAAGAGTCATCCTTGGAAAGATCCAGGAAAAGCACATTTGAGGCATTGGGAACAAGTAGGACAAAGGCCATGAATTAGGAACAAACTTGGCACACATACTAAGTATAGAAAGAAGGGTCCTGTGGCAAAAGCAGAGTGAGCACAGCAACAGCTGAGGTCACAGAGTAAGTAGGGCCCAGCAGATCATGAAAAGGGTCTAGATTCTGGCCTGTGGGCAATGACAAGCCACTGAAAGCTTTTATGTTATAAAAAGACCACTCTGGCTGTAGTGTAGAGAACTGAGAGTACTAGGGTAAGATTAGAAAAAGGGAAGGGGGCTGGGTGTGGTAGCTCACACCTGTAATCCCAGCACTTTAGGAGGCTGCGGTGGGCAGATCATCAGAGGTGGATCACCTGGTGGGCTGGTCAGGAGTTCGAGACTATCCTGGCTAACATGGTGAAACTCTGTCTCTACTAAAAATACAAAAATTAGCAGGCATGATGGCAGGTGCCTGTAATCCCAGCTACTCAGAAGGCTGAGGCAGGAGAACTGCTTGAACCCGGGAGGCAGAGGTTGCAGTGAGCCAAGATTGCGCCCACGGCACTCTAGCCTGGGCAACAAGAGCGAAAGTTGATCTCAAAAAATAAAAAAAAGAAAGAAATTAGCAACAGGAAGGAACTAGCATACAGGCTGGTAGGTCAAAGGGAAGAAGCAAGGTTACCAAAGCCAAGGGGTCAGGAACCCAGCAGAAGCAGGAACCACAAGAGAGACAGACACTGCCAGAGACAGACAGACAGACAGACAGAGAAATTATTCTGGCTTCTTCCTTCCTCCTATCTTCCAATCTTCCACCGGTGCCTCACACCGGTGCCTCACAGTGGCTACACCCAGCCAGAAGCCAGCTGACATTGGTCAGCCTACAGTCATGCAGACAGAATAGGGGAGGGGAGAGAAATGAATCTGGGAGCAAATAGGCCCAAGACTGGCACAAGATAGGAAATTTTTTTTAAGTCTGAGTATTAAAAGAAGCTGAAAACTGAATCAAAACACAAAACAGGAGTTTCAAGGAGGGAGTGGTCAATAGTGTCAAATATAGGATAAAGGTCAAGAAGAAAAAACATGGGCCGAGCACAATGGCTCACACCTATTAATCCCAGCGCTTTGGGAGGCCAGGAGTCCAAGACCAGCGTGCGCAACAGAACCAGACTCTGTGTCTACAAAAACTAAAATAAACATAGATTTTTAAAAATAATTTAAAACCACAGAAAAAGGAAATCACTGGTATTTTTCAGCTTGAGTGGCACAGAAATTTAACTGCAGAGAGTTAAGGAGAAATGGATGCAGAATAAATGGGAGGTAATGAGTAAAGACCACTCCTTTGACGAGAGAGAGAAAAGTGATTCAAGCTAGAAAGGCAACACGCTCCAATAAAGTCCATAAAGATTTGTTGAACATAAAAGAGACCCGATAAGCAAAGGGAAAAGAGCCAATGTAATGAGAGGTCAAATTCTATTCTACAAAATAGCACAGAAAACTGAAAATCCTGTTTATTGATTCAGTAAATGACCATTTAATTCAAGTATCCAATACAACTGCTTCCTAGAGTTCAGTAACATGAATGCCACATATCATACACGAGAGCATGTACAGGCATTTCTTTCATGAGGAGTATTTGTTTTTGATTGTACGAGTATTTGTGTTTCATTTTAAGATTTTTTTTTAAGATGGAGTCTCACTCTGTTGCCCAGGCTGGAGTGCAGTGGCACGATCTCAGCTCACTGCAACCTTCCCCTCCCGGGTTCAAGCGATTCTCCTGCCTCAGCCTCCCAAGCAGCTGGGATTACAGGCACCCACCACCACACCTGGCTC
>NW_012103582.1:8226-9680 GCF_000951045.1 Mandrillus leucophaeus
AGAAGTGCCGCCAGCACAGCCATGGTTGCAGAACGCGGAGGGGCGGCTGCGCAGGCAGAGAAGACCTCGGCGTCCTCCCCAACCCCGCACCCACGGCGACCCCGAGCAGGCACCGCCCATCCCGCCTCCTCCAATAGTAACCCCGGACCGTCACAGTCGGCAGCGATTGGCCGGCAGCCAAGGGTGGGGCGGAGCGTGGCGCTGGGACCCCGCAGCCTGGGCGAGGAAAGGTTGACAAGTGAATGACGTGGATGGAGACGCTGGTACCGGGGTCAACGAATACCTGACACGCTGCTGGTTCCCGTGTCCACCACTTCTAACCCGCCGGGGCCGGTGGTTTATGTGTAATCCGAGATTTTTCGATTCACTGAGCATGTTTCCCTTAGGCCTACCCAGCACAAGCTCATGAAAATATTTTAGGATTTTTTTTTTTTTTTTTGAGACAGGATCTCACTCTGTCACCCAGGCTGGAGTGCAGTGATGCGATCACAGCTCACTGCAATCTCGACTACCAGGGCTCAAGCGATCCTCCCTCCCCAGCCACCCAAGTAGCTGGGACTACAGGCGCAAGCCTCCACAACCGGATAATTTTTGTATTTTTTGTGGAGACGGCGTTTCACCATGTTGGCCAGACTGGTCATGAACTCCTGGACTCAAGTGAGCCTCCCTCCTCGGCCTCCCAAAGTGCGGGGATTACAGGCGCAGGCGACCACGCCCGGGTAATTTTTGTATTTTTTTGTAAAGACTAAGTCTCCCTATGTTGCCTAGGCTGGTTGCTAACTTCTGGGCTCAAGCAATCGACCAGCCTCGGCCTCTCAAAGTGCTGGGATTACAGGCGTGAGCCATCCCATCCAGCTGTGAAAATATTTTGAAGCAATCAAATTCCAGGCTCAGTCCAGATACAAATATGGGTAAAAGGCTTCAGGTGATTCCAGTCCCCAACCTTCAACCACTCCAGCTGAGACCCCAGACATCATGGAGCAGTGACAAGCCATCCCCACCATGTTGTCTGAATTCACGATCCACAGAAATGAGGGAAAACAAATGGTTGTTATTTTAAGCCATTATGTTTTGGAGTAATTTTTTTTTTTTTTAAGATAGGGTCTCACTCTGTCACCCAGGCTGGAGTACAGTGGTGCAATCATAGCTCAATGCAGCCTCAAACTCCTGGTCTCAGGGGATCTTCCTTGTCTCTGCCTCCTGTAGCTAGGGGATCCTCCTGTCTCTGCTTCCCAAGTAGCTAGGACTACAGGCAGGTTCCACCATGCTAATTTTTTTTATTTGTATTTTATGTGGAGAAGGGGTCTTGTTGCCCAGGCTGGTCTCAAACTCCTGACCTTAAGACATCTTCTGGCGTTGGCCTCCCAAAGCACAGAGATTATAGGCATAAGCCACCTCAACAGGTCTGTTCGGGGGTAATTTTTTTTTTTTTTTTTTTTTTTTTTTTTTTTTTT
>NW_012103583.1:0-644 GCF_000951045.1 Mandrillus leucophaeus
ATCAAGTATTATACACTGTACATAATTGTATATGCTATACTTTTATATGACTGGCAGCACAGGCTTGTTTACACTAGCATCACCGCAAATGTGAGCAATGCCTTGCACTACAATATCACCAGGTAGTAGAAAATTTTCACCTCCATTATAATCTTATGGGACCTCCATTATATATGCAGTCAGTCATTGACCAACAGCATTATGCAGCACTTGTCTGTAATAGGCATCCCAGAAAGGGAATAAAGCAGAAGATTATCTTTAAAGTGCTAGAAGAATAACTGTTAACCTAGAATTCTACCCAGTGAAAATATCTTTCAAAATGAAGAAGTCATAAGCACATGAAAAGATGTCAATATTCTTAGCCATCAAGAAAACACCAATTAGCCAGGCCCAGTGGCTCATGCCTGTAATCCCAGCACTTTGGGAGGCTGAGGCAGGTGGATCACCCGAGGTCAGGAGTTTGAGACCAGTCTGGTCAACATGGTGAAACCCTGGCTCTACTAAAAATACAAAAATTACCCGGTGGTGGTGCACGCCTATAATCCCAGTTACTCAGGAGGCTGAGACAGGAGAATCACTTGAACCCGGGAGGTGGAGGCTGCAGTGAGCCAAGACTGTGCCACAGAACTCCAGCCTGGGCAACA
>NW_012103583.1:3204-4382 GCF_000951045.1 Mandrillus leucophaeus
TTTTAGTAGACATGGGGTTTCACCATGTTGGCCAGCCTGGTCTCAAACTCCTGACCTCAAGTGATCTGCTTGCCTCGGCCTCCCAAAGTGCTGGTATTACAGGCGTGAGCCACTGCGCCCAGCCAAGAATAACAGAATTTTTAACTGAACATGTGGCTGTCAAAATAAAGACTACATTTCCTTGCCTTCCTCACAACTAAATTCTTGTGACTAAATTCTGGACAAAGGGATGTTGGCAGAAGTATGGTATGGCAGTTTACAGGAAAAAGGCTGCTAGTCAAGTTTGGCCCCTTGACCCTTCGGATAACCAGCTGCCTGGAATTCACACCTTAGACCAGCAGCTGCCCACCTTTTTGGCACCAGGGACTGGACCATGAATTGGCTGATGGAAGCCAATTTTTCCATGGACCAAGGGTGTGGGAGATGGTTTCAGGATGAAACTGCCCCATTTCAGATCACCAGGCTTTAGTTCGTTCTCATAAGGAGCATGCAACCTAGATCCCTTGCATGTGCAGTTCACAACACGGTCCACGCTCCTCTGAGAATCTAATGCTGCTGCTGACCTGACCGGAGGTGGAGCTAAGGTGGGAATGCTCACTCGCCTGCCGCCCACCTCCTGCCATGCGGCCTGATTCCTCACATGCCACAGATCAGTACCAGTCCCCAGCATGAGGTTCAGGGACCCTAGCCCTAGACCATGAGAATGACACCACACCCTAGGGATTGCCAAGTTGTGAAGTGAAAGGACCATGGGTTGCTGAGGACTTCATAAAGCAGGTCCACTATACCAATCTATGACTGTAAAAGGTACATTTTTTACATGAAAAAAAACCAACTGGTTACCTGGGGTTTTCTGATGCTCTTAATTGAATCTAATCCCATCTGATGCAGTGCATAGCAACAAGAAGAGCTATCCCTCACAGAAATAAAGAAGTTTGGAATACTGTATCAAAATGTACCTTCCCCCCAGTATTCTCTACTCCTCACAACGACAATAATACATTGGTCCAACAGGAGCTCATTTATAAAGGGTCACTCGGGTAAGAAAAAGCAGTACAGAACTACAAACCAAATCTCCACATTCTTTCTACATCATTAAAAGAGGCCATTAAAACATGTCTCCTTGCCGGGCACCGTGGCTCACACCTGTAATTCCAGCAGGCGTGAGCCAACACGCC
>NW_012103583.1:7065-8199 GCF_000951045.1 Mandrillus leucophaeus
ATTACAGGCTCCTGCCACCATGCCTGGCTAATTTTTTTTTTTTTTTTTTTTAAGTAGAGACGGGGTTTCACCATGTTGGTCAGGCTGGTTTCAAGCTCCTGACTTCAAGTGATCCAGCCACCTCGGCCTCTCAAAGTGCTGAGATTATAGGCGTGAACCACCATGCCCAGCCAATTTTTTAAAAAATATTTTTGATTTGAGATTGGTTGAGTCCAAGGATGTGAAACCACAGATACAGAAGGTTGCCTATATGAAGAGAAAACACTTAATATGGCCCATTTTAATATAGTCCCAGTTAAAATCAAGTTGTAGTAACTGCAACAATTCTAGAATGAGAAGTATGTCAATATCTAAAAACTATATCTTCCTTACTAGTGCAATAAAGCTCACAACATACATAATGATCATATCTTGCTTTCTCGTTTATTGATAGCACCCTACAGTACTTTGATTAATTATTTGTTTTGCTTACATTTCGACTCTCTACTTAGTCTTACTCTGCAAGTAGACTATATCACAGCAGGAAACCCCTTCAAAATGAAAACCTCTTCAAGCTCCACGAAAGACTGAAATCAGGACAGTAACACTTGCTCATGTTTTACATGACATGAATTTAAGACATGCCTCACTTGGTCACACCATGCTCTATTCATTGAGGAATCCTTATGACAGGGGCTCCTCGGAATACCTAAGAACATGATTGTCCTACTTGCCACGAATCTAAAAGGCCACCCTTGATCTCACAAATCCACACTGAATCTGTTACCTATTAGTACACCCTAATCACTTTTGAGATGTTTTATATTTTAAGGTTAGTGAAAGATTAAATAATGAAAAAGGAAGACTTGGGCCGGGCACGGTGGCTCACGCCTTTAATCCCAGCACTTTGGGAAGCCAACGCAGGCAGATCACTTGAGGCCAGGAGTTCAAGATCAGCCTGGCCAACATGGTGAAACCCCGTCTCTACTAAAATTACAAAAATTAGCCGGGCGTGGTGGCACGTGCCTGTAATCCCAGCTACCCAGGAGGCCGAGGCAGGATAATTGCTGGAACCAGGGAGGCAGAGGCTGCAGTGAGCCAAGACCATGCCACTGCACTCCAGCCTGGGCAACAGAGCAAGACTCCGTCTCAAAA
>NW_012103584.1:0-1147 GCF_000951045.1 Mandrillus leucophaeus
TTTTTTTTTTTTTTTTGAGATGGAGTCTTGATCTGTCACCCAGGCTGGAGTGCAGTAGCATGATCTCGGCTTACTGCAACCTCAGCCTCCCAGATTTGAGCAATTCTCCTGCCTCGGCCTCCCGAGTAGCTAGGACTAAAGGTGCATGCCACCACGCCTGGCTAATTTTTGTATTTTTAGTAGAGACCATGTTCCACCATGTTGGCCAGGCTGGTCTCAAACTCCTGACCTCAGGTGATCCACCTACCTCAGCCTCCCAAAGTGCTGGGATTATAGGCAGGAGCCACCGCACCTGGCCTATTGTCTCTTAAGAGTTTCTTTTGAGCAAACTGCAAGTTTTTTACACTGGTTTCTTGAGTAGCAAACTGCAAGGTTTTTACACTGGTTGTATTCAATACAGACAATCACAACTGGGTCCCCACAGCAACCCAGCTTGCAGATAATAAGATGTCATGGCAAAGAATGGGAAGGTGTGAACTCATAGACATCTAGGGCTCAGAGTCTTGCTTGAGGCCGTCGGTTAAGCTTGGTTGGAACCCAGAGATGCTGGGGGGAAATCTGGACTCGTGAGCTTGCCAGGAGCAGTCAAGTGGGACAGAGGAGGGGAAGGGAGGCTTCAGTTCTGGATGAGTGGGGATGTATGAGAGCTCTCAGCTACGGTTCTCCCTCATCCTCATCAGGGGAGCAATGCATTTTAGTGTTTTAGAAGCAGTGACAGGCCGGATGCAGTGGCTCACACCTGTAATCCCAGCACTTTGGGAGGCCGAGGTGGGCAGATCATGAGGTCAGGAGTTCAAGACCAGCCTGACCAACATGGCGAAACTCCATCTCTACTAAAAATACAAAACTGAGCCGGGCGTGGTGGCAGGTGCCTGTAATCCCAGCTACTCAGGAGGCTGAGGCAGGAGAATCACTTGAACCCAAGAGGCGGAGGTTACAGTGATTCGAGATCACGCCATTGCACTCCAGCCTGGGCAACAAGAGCAAGATTCGGTCTCAAAAACAAACAAACAAAAAATAATAATACAAAAAATAAAAACAGTGACCTGATAGGTTTGCTAGATGCACAGGATGCAGAGACTAAACAGCATGAGCATCTCCACTCATGAGCATACGATATGCACCCCCATCTCTTCCCACTAGTGCA
>NW_012103584.1:1859-3273 GCF_000951045.1 Mandrillus leucophaeus
CAAAATGTAATTACTATTCCAAGTTGATGGGTTGTCTAAGGGATTACGTGGGAGTGGGGTCCCTTGCAGGGAGAACTGTCCAGGTATGTAGATCCTTGCTTCATGAACCCAAAACACTGGCGTTTTCCCTTTTGCCGTTTGGCATTTCAGGCTTTGGTGTGGAGGGACTGCCCGCCAACCGGTCGTTTGATGTCAACAAGGGTTTGTGTTAAAATGGGAATCTTACATTGCCAGAGCCATTGTTTTAAAGAGGATGAGGAGGAACCATAGCTAAGAGCTCTCACGCATCCCCGCTCACCAACAACTAAAGGCTCCCCTCGCCTCCTCCGTCCCACTCTACTCCGCTCCTGGCAAGCTTAGGAGACCAGTTTTCCCTCCAGCATCTCCGGGTTCCAACCAAGCTTAGCCCGTGGCCTCGAGCAAGACTTTGAGCCCTGGATAGCTATGAGTTCCCACATCTGAAACAGGAGGATCATGATTCTTGCTGCCTCCCAGGGTTGCTGGAAGATTAAATGGGTTAGCATGCGTGACGCTCAGAACTGTTATCGTTATGTCATTATTACTACCATTACAGTACCAAAAGTACTATTACAGTATTAAAGAGGCAGGATAATGGTTTGGATTTAGTGGTCGATAGTCACAGAGTGAGTTTAACTACTTTAAACATCTCGTACAAGTGGAATCATGTAATATTTGTCCTTTCGTGACTGGTTTGGTTCACTTAGCATAATATCCTCCAGGTTCATCCATGTTACCGAAAATGGCAGGATTTTCTCTTTTTTAATTTTAAATTTTATTTTATTGTATTTGTTTTCCGAGACAAGGTCTCACTCTGTCGCCCAGGCTGGAGTGCAGTGGCGTGATCTCAGCTCACTGCAACCTCAGCCTCC
Source organism: Mandrillus leucophaeus (assembly GCF_000951045.1). Classification (NCBI taxonomy): domain Eukaryota; kingdom Metazoa; phylum Chordata; class Mammalia; order Primates; family Cercopithecidae; genus Mandrillus; species Mandrillus leucophaeus. Next base: position 2,750 of record NW_012103584.1, read on the forward strand.
CGGGACTGAAGTAGTCTTCCAACTCAGCCTCCCAGTACTGGAACCACAGGAGCACACCACCATACTCAGCTAAATTTTTTTGTAATTTTGGTAGAGATAAGATTTCGCCAAGTTGCCCACCTTGGGCAGGTCTCAAACTCCTGAGCTCAAGCGATCTGCCCACCTCCGCCTTCCGAAGTGCTGTGAGCCACCACACCCAGCCCTGCCTAAAGGTTCTTTGATCAAGGTTGTTTTGACCTAAGGAAAGGATCAATAGTAAATATATGATCTGGCCAGGCATAGGTCAAGATGGGAGGATTGCTTGAGCCCAGGAATTTGAGACCAGCCTGGGAAACATAGTGGGACCCAGTCTCTACAGCAAATTTTGAAAATTAGCCAGGTATGGTAGTGCGTGCCTGTAGTTCCAGCTACTTGGGAGGCTGAGGCAAGAGAATCACTTGAGCCTGGGAAGTCAAGGTTGCAGTGAGCTGTGATAGCGTCACTGTACTCCAACCTGGGTGACAGAGTGAGATTCTGTCTCAAAA
>NW_012103584.1:8998-9515 GCF_000951045.1 Mandrillus leucophaeus
TTTTGTATTTTTAGTAGAGATGGGGTTTCACCATGTTGGCCAGGCTGGTCTTGAACTCCTGACCTCAGGTAGTCCGCCCACCTCGGCCTCCCAAAGTACTGGGATTACAGGTGTGAGCCACCAGGCCTGGTCCACTTATTCTTTTTCTAATGTGCTTCCTCTCTTTATATCTCTGAAGAACTTTTAACATTTCTTTCAAGGCAGGTTCTCTGGTAGCAAATTCCGTCAACGTGAGTTTGTCTGAGAATCTTTGTCTTTCTTCTTCACTTTCGAAGAATAATTTTGCAGGGTACAGAATTCTAGATTGAAGACTTTTTTCTCTCAACACTCTAAATGCTTCATTCTTATCTGCATGGTTTCTGGAGAGAAGTTGGATATAATTCTTATCTTTGCTTCTCTGTAGGTAAGGTATTTTTCCCCCTCTGGCTTCTTTCAAAAGATTTTTCTTTTAAAAATTTTTATTTTAGGCCGGACGCGGTGGCTCAAGCCTGTAATCCCAGCACTTTGGGAGGCCGAG
>NW_012103585.1:0-2248 GCF_000951045.1 Mandrillus leucophaeus
AAAGGCACAATGGATATGCAGTAAGTGATAAGGAAACTCTTGTAGAAGCAGTTAGGAAAATTGCCTAATAATTGATCTGCTCAAACATGCAAGCTATTTGCACTCAGCCAAACCTTAAAGTACTTACAGAATCAGGAAGGACCCATCTATACCAATTCTAAGTTAATATGGATTGAATGAAGTCTTACTAATAGAAAAACTAACCGAAATCCCAAACTTACAAGGTTTTCAACTAAAGTTTGCTAAAAGTTAACAGTGTAACATGTATTATCCTACTACCACACACTCTCAAATGATTTCTTAGACAGTTTTCAAGTAATAATGAAATCTATGCTTACTTTACAATCCCAAATAGACTCTTTGTCAACAGTGACTCTCTAAAAGTGCCAAGGTCTAGACCTCCTCACTGCTGAGAAAGGAGGACTCTGCATCTTCTTAGGGGATGAGTGCTATTTTTACACTAACCAGTCAGGAAGAGTAAGAGATGCCGCCCGGCATTTACAGGAAAAGGTTTCTGAAATAGATAACACCTTTCAAACTCTTATACCAACCTGTGGAATTGGGCAACATGGCTTCTCCCCTTTCTAGGTCCCATGGCAGCCATCTTGCTATTACTCACCTTCAAGCCCTGTATTTTTAACCTCCATGCCAAATTTGTTTCCTCTAGGAATGAAGCCATCAAGCTACAGATGGTCTTACAAATGGAACCCCAAATGAACTCAAGTAACAACTTCTACTGAGGACCCCTGGAGTGACCTGCTGGCCCTTTCACTGGCCTCAAGAGTTCCCCTCTGGAGGACACTACAACTGCAGGGCCCCTTCTTTGTCCCTATCCATCAGGAAGTAGCTAGAGCAGTCATCGCCCAATTCCCAATAGCAGTTGGGTGTCCTGTTTAGAGGAGGGATTGAGAGGCCAAGCCAGCTGGGCTTCTGGGTTGAGTGGGGACTTGGAGAACGCTTGGAGAACGTTTGTGTCTAGCTAAAGGATTGTAAATGCATCAATCAGCACTCTGTAAAATCACACCAATCAGCACTCTGTGTGTAGCTAAAGGATTGTAAATGCGCCAATCAGCACTCTGTAAAATAGACCAATCAGCACTCTGTAAAATGAACCAATTAGCACTCTGTAAAATGGACCAATCAGCATTCTGTAAAATGGATCAATCAGCAGGATGTGGGCAGGGCCAAATAAGGGAATAAAAGCTGGCCACCCGAGCCAGCAGCAGCAACCCGCTCCGTTCCTTTCCATGTGGAAGCTTTGTTCTTTCGCTCTTCATAATAAATCTTGCTGCTGCTCACTCTGTGGGTCCACACTACCTTTAAGAGCTCTAATACTCACTGTGAAGGTCTGCGGCCTCACTCCTAAAGTCAGCAAGACCACAAACCCACCAGAAGGAAGAAACTATAGACACATCTGAACATCTGAAGGAACAAACTCTGGAAACACCATCTTTAAGAGCTGTAACACTCACCATGAAGGTCTACAGCTTCATTCTTTGAATCAGTGAGACCAAGCACCCACCGTAAGGAATAAATTCTGGACACACTATTTACAGAGGAAAAAATTTGTGTGATCTTTTTGTCATATTACTCACCTAAGTGAAGTTATATTTGAATTATTAAGAAATATAAGGGCCGGGCATGGTGGCTCACGCCTGTAATCCCAGCACTTTGGGAGGCCAAGGCAGGTGGATCACAAGGTCAAGAGATTCAGACCATCCTGGCTAACATGGTAAAACCCCATCTCTACTAAAAACTACAAAAAAAATTACCAAGCGTGGTAGTGGGTGCCTGTAGTCCCAGCTAATTGGGAGGCTGAGGCAAGAGAATGGTGTGAACCTGGGAGGCAGAGCTTGCAGTGAGCCAAGATCACACCCCTGCACACTCCAGCCTGGGTGACAGAGCGAGACTCCATCTCAAAAACAAAAACAAACAAACAAAAAAAACAGAAGAAAAAAAGTGAAAAAATCCCAAGTATGAAATAATATAGCAAAGTTTGGTGAAGTTCAGGTGAGAGGCAGTTTGAGGAGAGCTGAAATTGTCATAAAAGATGTTTTTTAAATTCATGCTGGTTATTTCATTATTAGAGAGGAAGTTGATAACACTGGGGATCTGGGGTCAAGTTCAAGTTTGTCAGAAGATTTTTTATTACTCTTATTTTTTCAGAGAAAAAAATAAGCAAATTTTAACCATATTGAAATTGCTGGTAGCTTATTTATTTTTTGGTATCTCACCACTGGATATATAT
>NW_012103586.1:0-1804 GCF_000951045.1 Mandrillus leucophaeus
TTCCTTCTTCCCTCCCCACCCCTCTCTCTCTCTCTCTTTCTTTCTTTCTTTGCAAAGTCTTGCTCTGTTGTCCAGGCTGGAGTACAGAGGAATGATCTCAGGTCATTGCAACTTCCACCTTTGGGGTTCAAGTAATTCTCCTGCCTCAGCTTCCTGAGTAGCTGGAATTACAGGTGCACGCCCCTATGCCCGGCTAATTTTTGTATTTTTTAGTAGAGACAGAGTTTTGCCATGTTGCCCAGGCTGGCCTCAAACTCTTGACCTCAGGTGGTCTGCCCGCCTGGGCCTCTCAAAGTGCTAGGATTACAGGTGTGAGCCACCGCGCCTGGCTTGAGACCTACTATTTTATTAGAGTTTTACAAACAGTTACATCCTAGTTTTATTGTTCTCCATGTATTCGCTGGAATTCTTCCATGTGGAAGGGAGTCTTTTTAAAGATAGGGTAAGTGGAGTCAGGGGCAGGACACTGTTGGTCTTACTAAGCTAAGCCAAATGCAACAATGATGTTAAAATGCAGGAAGGCTTTTTTGTTAAACCTAGGAAAAAGCATGTTGTCTACCAGATCCGTATTTCTCTTTCTGGATATCTAAAGTGATTATTCAGATTTAGATAGGATTTCCTCATTTCTCTGCCTTTTTTCTTCTTTTCTTACAATTTTTTTTTTTTTTTTAAGTCTTCTTTGTTGCCTGGGCCAGAGTGCAGTGGCGCGATCTCAGCTCACTGCAACCTCCGCCTCTTGGATTCAAGCGATTTGCATGCCTCAGCCTCCCCAGTAGCTGGGACTGTAGGTGCCTGCCACCATGCCCAGCTAATATTTTTGTGTTTTTAGTAGAGCAGGTTTCACCATGTTGGCCAGGCTGGTCTCGAACTCTGGACCTCGAGCAGTCCTCCTACCTCAGCCCCCACAAAGTGCTAGGATTACAGGTGTGAGCTACCACTCCTGGCCACCACTTTTTTTCATCAGCTACTATATCAGGTCTCCCAGCAGAAAATCTCCTCTGAGCAAATCAGCTTCCAGGTTTGTTTTTTTGAGACCGAGTTTCGCTCTTACTGCCCAGGCTGGAGTGCAATGGCACAATCTTGGCTCACTGCAACCTCTGCCTCCTGGGTTCAAGTGATTCTCCTGCCTCAGCCTCCTGAGTAGCTGGGATTACAGGTGCGTGCCACATGCCCGGCTACTTTCTGTGTTTTTAGTAGAGATGGGGTTTCACCATGTTGGCCAGGCTGGTCTCGAACTCCTGACCTTGTGATTCACCCACCTCACCCCCACAAAGTGCTAGGATTACAGGTGTGAGCTACCACTCCTGGCCACCACTTTTTTTCATCAGCTACTATATCAGGTCTCCCAGCAGAAAATCTCCTCTGAGCAAATCAGCTTCCAGGTTTGTTTTTTTGAGACCGAGTTTCGCTCTTACTGCCCAGGCTGGAGTGCAATGGCACAATCTTGGCTCACTGCAACCTCTGCCTCCTGGGTTCAAGTGATTCTCCTGCCTCAGCCTCCCAAGTAGCTGGGATTACAGGCATGTGCCACCACGCCCGGCTACTTTCTGTGTTTTTAGTAGAGATGGGGTTTCACCATGTTGGCCAGGCTGGTCTTGAACTGCTGAACTCAGGTGATCCACCTGCCTCGGCCTCCCAAAGTGCTGAGATTGTAGGCATGAGCCACCGCACCCAGCTGCAGGTTTTTTCAATTAGTTTTTTAATTATTATTGTCTGCCCTGAAATAAAAAAAAAATAGGGATTAGAATATCTGCCACTCCCATTCTGTCTTGCAAAATCTCCATCACACAAAAGGTTGGGTTTC
>NW_012103586.1:5179-6799 GCF_000951045.1 Mandrillus leucophaeus
TTATCGTTCACTTTAGTCATCCTATAGGGATACAGAACGTTCTTAATGAGTTTTGACAAATGTATACAGTCTTGTAAGCACCACCAGAACCACGGCGGATGCTTTTACCACCCTGAAAGGTGGGGCCTCTCACCTCTTTTGTACTTCTTTTGTGCCTCTTACCAATCAGTTCCTTTCCTCACCACTGGCAACTCTTTTTTTTTTATTTGTTTGAGACGGAGTCTCACTCTGTCACCCAGGCTGGAGTGCAGTGGTGCAGTCTCGGCTTGCTGCAGCCTCTGCCTCCCGGGTTCAAGCGATTCTCCTGCCTCAGCTTTTCGAGTAACTGGAATTACAGGTGTGCACCATCACGCCCAGCTAAGTTCTGTATTTTTAGTAGAGATGGGGTTTTACCACATTGGCCAGACTGGTTTCAAACTCCTGACCTCAAGTGATTCCCCTGCCTTGGCCTCCCGAAGTGCTGCAATTACAGGTGTGAGCCACCGTGCATGGCCTGCACTGGCAACTCTTGATTGCCTGTCACCATAGGTAGGCGTTTTCTATTTTGCCATAACTTTTTTTTTTTTTAGACAGAGTCTCATTCTGTCGCCCAGGCTGGAGTGCAGTGGGGTGATCTCAGCTCACTGCAGCCTCCACCTCCTAGGTTCAAGCAATCCTTTCGCCTCAGCCTCCTGAGTAGCTGGGACTACAGGTGTGTGCCACCACATCCCCATTAATGTTTGTATTTTTAGTAAAGATGGGGGTCTCACCATGTTGCCCAGGCTGGCCTTGAACTCCTGACCTCAGGTGATCCACCCAACTCGGCCTCCCAAGGTGCTGAGATTACAGGTGTGAGCCACGGCACCCGGCTGCCATTACTTTCAATCACAATAACCACACTTACTTTTGCACCAGCCTAATAGCTTTTCATATTGAAGGAATAATACAGCATGTGGCCTTTCTGATTTTTTTCACTAAGCATATGATGCTTTTGAGACTCATTTATTTTATTGCATCTTTTCTTTCCTTTTACTGAGTCATATTCCAATTATATACATTGGGTTGCTTGTTTGTTTGTTTGTTTGTTTTTAAGACATAGTCTCACTCTGTCACCTAGGCTGGAGTGCAGTGGCTTGATCTTGATTCACTGCAATCTTGACTTCCCAGGCTCAGGTGATTCTCCCACCTCAGCCTCCAAAGTAGCTGGGACTACAGGTGTGCGCTACCATGCCTGGCTAATTTTTTGTATTTTTTGTAGAGACAGGGTTTTGTCATGTTGTCTAGGCTGGTCTCCAACTCCTGGGCTCAAGCGATCTGGGTAATTCTATGTTTTATCATTTGAGGACTCTTATTTTGCAGTGAACAGTTAGACTTGACCATCTTCCCATATCAGCATGTGTAGACATACTTCCTGCTTCTTCTTTTTTTTTTGAGATGGAATCTCGCTCTGTCCCCCACGCTGGAGTGTAGTGGCACTATCTTGGCTCACTGCAACCTCTGCCTCCCGGGTTCGAGCAATTCTGCCTCAGTTTCCAAGTGGCTAGGCTTACAGGTGCATGCCACCACACCTGGCTAATTTTTGTATTTTCATTAGAGACGGGGTTTCACCATGTTGGCCAGGCTGGTCTTGAACTCCTGGCC
>NW_012103586.1:8331-8660 GCF_000951045.1 Mandrillus leucophaeus
ACCCTCATTACAGACAGGGGGTGTGACAATCCTATGTTATCACATATGCCAAGTGCCAAGACATATGACAAACTGTCAATAGATTTCCTTGTCATCGCTCTGTCCTTCCTTCCTCTTGAAAGTAAAGAGCTCATAACCGCTTTGGAAAGCCTGGTTTGTCTTGGCAGCCAGGTGGGTAGGAGACACGAGGATGTGGCTAGGTTTTAGGGAGGCCTTCCTTGTCACAGAGGGGAGTGTTCAGATTGATCCTAGGACTCTTTTAGGTAGACTTGCAGATCAGAGTGGACTAGAGATGGCACAATATGGTAGCCACTGGCCACTCATGGCTA
>NW_012103587.1:0-324 GCF_000951045.1 Mandrillus leucophaeus
TTTTTTTTTTTTTTTTTTTCCAATACCGGGTCTCCCTCTGTCGGGCTGGAGTAAAGTGGTATGCTCTTAGCTCATTGCAGCCTCGAACTCCTGGGCTCAAGTGATCTACCCACCTGAGCCTCCCAAAGTGTTAGGATTACAGGCATGAGCCATGGCACTTGGCTTCGTTTTCACTTTTTTTTTTTTTTTGAGTCATAGTCTCACTCTGTTGCCCAGGCTGGAGTGCGGAGGCCTGATCTTGGCTGACTGCAACCTCTGCCTCCCAGGTTCAAGGGATTCTTGTGCCTCAGCCTCCCGATTAGCTAGGATTAAGGGTGTGCACCA
>NW_012103587.1:4464-5405 GCF_000951045.1 Mandrillus leucophaeus
CGTGCCTGGCCAAAATTTTTCTAAATTTGTATAATAATTTATAATTGTAAAGCATTTTTGTGGACACCATATGACCTAATCTTCACAAAAACCTAGTGAAATGACATTTAGCTACATTTCACAATAAGAAACCTGAAGCTTAAAATTTACTGACCTCAAATGATCCACCCGCCTCAGCCTTCCAAAGTGCTGGGATTACAGGCGTGAGCCACCGCGCCTGGCCCCCACCATTCATTTCTGATCTCCTCCCGTGTATGAATAAAATGAGAGAATGAGGCCGGGCTTGGTGCTTCACACCTGTAATCCCAGCACTTTGGGAGGCTGAGGCAGGCTGGTCATCTGAGGTCAGGAGTTTGAGATCAGCGTGGCCAACATGGTGAAATCCTATCTCTACTAAAAATACAAAAATTAGCTGGGCGTGGAGGCGGGCACCTGTAATGCCAGCTACTGGGAAGGCTGAGGCAGGAGAATCACTTGAACCCAGGAGGCAGAAGTTGCAGTGAGCCGAGATTGGCCATTGCACTCCAGCCTGGGTGACAGAGCGAGACTTTGTCTCTAAATAAATAAATAAATAAAGTAAAAAAGAGAATGTAAAAATCGAAAGAGACTGTTGTAGGAAATCTCAACCTAATGCTGCCCGGGAGGAAGTGCACCTAGAAAGATTAATGAGAAACAGTGAAAGCAGCTATTAATATCTATAGAAGCATGCAGATGAGAGAGAGAACAAAATCCATGCTTATCCCTTTGTAATTCTCTTCCATTTTAATTTGAAGAAGTCTTAAAGCTTTGAATAGGAGCTTTGTGTACAATAATATCAGTTTTATTTGGTAGATCTTTGTGACTCCTGACTTCAAATGATCCGCCCATCTTGGCCTCCCAAAGTGCTAGGATTACTGGCATGAGCCACCACACCAGGCCCCTTGTGACTTTTTTTTTTTTTT
>NW_012103587.1:6160-8963 GCF_000951045.1 Mandrillus leucophaeus
AAAAAAAAAAAAAAAAAAAGTTAGCTGGGTATGGTGGCGCATAGTGAGTAATTCCAGGTACTCACGAGGCTGGGGTGGGAAGATTGCTTGAGCTCAGGAGGTTGAGGCTGAAGTGAGCCATGACTGTGCCACTGTACTCCAGTTTGGGCAACAGCAAGACCCTGTCTCAAAAAAAAATTCAAGCGATTCTCCTGCCTCAGCCTCCCGAGTAGCTGGGATTACAGGCATGCACCACCACGCCTGGCTAATTTTGTATTTTTAGTAGAGACGGGGTTACTCCATATTGGTCAGGCGGGTCTCAAACTCCCGACCTCGGACAGTCTGACCAGCTCTGCTTCCCAAAGTGCTGGGATTACAGGTGTGAGCTGCTGCACCTGGCCTTTTTTTTTTTTTTTTTTTTTTTAAATAGAGACAGGGTCTCACCATGTTTCCTGTGTTGCCCAGGTTAGTCTTGAACTCCTGGGCTCAAGGGATCCTCCTGTTTTGGCCTCCCAAAGTGATGGGATTACAGGCATGAGCCACCACGCCCAGCCTCTTCTTTTTTTCACATGGAGAAATTCCAGCCTTGAGAGAAGACACAAATTGAGTTAGAGCCAGAGCCGAGACCAGCACTGAAATTGTCTCCCTCTCATCCTGTGCTCCTTCTGTCACTCCATCTGTTTTTCATTCTTTTACTGACAGCAGAGAGGCAGCCTCTGCACAGTTGCTTCTTGATGATGACAGACATATTGCCCTCCTTTTACCATGTGGTGGTAAACAGTGTCATGTCCTGCTTCTCATTTCTCAACGATCAGGTTTGCCTGATTTGGACTGAAAAAAGTTCTTTTTTTTTTTTTTTTTGAGACGGAGTATTGCTGTGTTGCCCAGGCTGGAGTGTAGTGGCATAATCTCAGCTCGCTGCAACCTCTGACTCCCGGTTTCAGGTGATTCTCCTGCCTCAGCCTCCCAAGTAGCTGGGATTACAGGCACCCGCCACCACACCCAGCTAATTTTTGTAGTTTTAGTAGAGATGGGGTTTTGCTATGTTGCCGAGGCTGGTCTTGAGCTCCTGACCTCGTGATCCCGCCCGCCTTGGCCTCCCAAGGTGCTGGGATTATAGGCAAGAACCACCGCGCTGGGTCAGTTCTATGAATTTTTTTTTTTTTTTTTTTTAGAGAGAGTCTTGCTTTGTTGCCAGGCTGGAGCGTGGTGGCGCCATCCCTGTTCACCACAACCTCCGTCTCCTGGGTTCAAGCAATCTTCATGCCTCAGCCTCCAGAGTAGCTGGGATAACAGGTGCATGCCACTACCGCCCGGCTAATTTTTGTATTTTTTGTAGAGATAGGGTTTCACCATGTTGACCAGGCTGGTCTCGAACTCCTGATGTCTGGTGATCCACCCACCTTGGCCTCCCAAAGTGCTGGGATTACAGGCGTGAGCCACTGCGCTGGGCCAGTTCTATGATTTTTGATTGGAGTTGGTTCAGTTCCCCAGCATTTATCAGAAAGCATCCTAGGATCTGGAGCCACCAGCCTGAAGAGTGTTTACTGTGTGTTGGGCAAAGCATGATCAGGACTTTAAAAGGTTCAGTGAGCTGTGGGAGAGACACAATTGCTTCATGATGGAGGGAGCTGAAGCTGGACTTGACAGGCCCAGGAGAATTCCTGCAAGTGCGTATGGGGGAGATAGGCAGGGAGAGGATATTCCCAGGAGAGGAAATCATCCTGAGATGTTTGCACTAACGGTTTAGGCCAAAAAAAAAAAAAGAAAAAATGTACTGGGAAGGTCATGGGGCTGGGGAATTAGGGCACATTCAAGGAAGGAGGAGCAAGCCTGGGTAGTTTACAAACAGGCTTTGTTCCTGTTGAAGGGATCAGGAAAAAAGTAGAATACGTTTTATGATGGGACATGATGAGAGGCTAAGTGAGGGTCAGAGATCTTTTTTTTTTTTTCTTCTGAGACGGGAGTCTCACTCTGTTGCCCAGGCTGGAGTGCAGTGGCATGATCTCGGCTCACTGCAACCTTCGCCTCCTGGGTTCAAGTGATTCTCCTACCTCAGCCTCTCAAGTAGCTGGGACTACAGGTGTGCACCACCATGCCAGCTAATTTTTTGTATTTTTAGTAGATAGGGGTTTCACCATGTTGGCCAGGCTAGTCTTGAACTCCTGACCTCAAGTGATCCTCCCATCTTGGCCTCCTAAAGTGCTGGGATTACAGGCGTGAGCCACCGTGCCTGGTCTAGGGTCAGAGGTCTTGAGTGCAGTGCCATTGATTTTGGATTTTATTCTGTAGGTGTTTGGCTTTTTTACTGAGGGAAAAAACCTCACAGTGCACCTGTAAGTAATCACTCCCCTATATAACCCATCAACTGAGGAAGAAATAAAGCAGAAAGATCCTTGAGGAAAATTTGAGTAAGAGGAAAAATGTTATAGATATTTTAATAAATATTACAGAAAAATGCTGTTAGGGATGAGAACTACTGTACATATTTCACAGAAACCTGGTTTTTTGTTTTTGTTTTTTTTTTTGAGACAGGGTCTCACTCTGTTACCCACACTGGAGTACAGTGGCATGATCAAGGCTCACTGCCGCCTCAAGTTCCAAGGCTCAAGCCATCCTCCTGTCTCAGCCCCACTAGTAGCTGGGACTACAGGCGTGCATCACCATGCCTGGCTGATATTTTTGAATTTTAGTAGAGATGAGGTCTTGATATGTTGCCCAATCTGGTCTCCAACTCCTGAGCTCAAGTGATCCTCCCACCTTGGCCTCCTAAAGTATTGGGATTACAGTTGTGAGCCACTGCGCCAGGCCAAGTTTTTTTTTT
>NW_012103587.1:10188-12422 GCF_000951045.1 Mandrillus leucophaeus
CCAGGCTGGAGTGCAATGGTGCAATCTTGGCTCACCACAACCTCCACCAACCCGGTTCAAGCAATTCTTCTGCCTCAGCCTCCCGAGTAGCTGGGATTACAGGCGCCTGCAACCATGCCCAGTTAATTTTGTAGTTTTAGTTGAGATGGGGTTTCTCCATGTTGGTCAGGCTGGTCTTGAACTCCTGACCTCAGGTGATCCACCCGCCTCAGCCTCCCCAGGTGCTGGGATTATAGGCCTGAGCCACTGTGCCTGGCCAGCCAAGGTTTTTAAGTAACATATTTCAGCATTGGCTCTACAGCTTTGCAGGTTGGTCACATAAGCATTAGCTGGGTCTGAAATGTTAGTAAGCATTTTATTATTCCAGCAAAGATTCACATGAATTAATTATGTATCAGAAGGCATGACAACTGCAGTGTGCTTCCTGGGCAAAAAATTACCATTGCAGTAAATTCTCATGCTCCCAGGCTAAACGGATTATCAGCCAGGGAGCTGAGAAGAAATCCTGCGTTCCTTTTGAACCAAATAACTCGCTGCTGGTCACTGTAGCCTTAGTTTTGTTGTCTGTTTACTGCAAAATGGTGCATCCAAATCCCCATTTTCTCTTGTAGTTTTTAAAAGGGCTGTATCTTTTAATGATGCGTAGTAAAAAATTTCCACATGAATGATGCGATATCTAGAATTTGTTTCAGAATTATCTAGGGGCAGCTTATTCTGGCCACATGTGCATTGTGGTTCTAGTTGAGCCAGGTGAGTTTGTGGAGGGTTATTATATGATTCTCTATGTTGGCATTTGTTTGAAATTCTTGGTAGTAGAGTTTTTAAAATGCCATTTTCCACCAGCAGTTCCTGGGCTAGTTTTCCTATGATCATTTTTAAGGTTCTGAAAGGGAAGCCTGGTTTTGATCCACGCGGCCACATTGTAATATATTCATAGTTGGTAAGTGCCCTCCCGTGGCTGAGCCAGATGATGCATATGTGGATGAAACCCAAGCACGCCTCCCTCTGCTTCCCAAGAGGGCATTTGCAGGAGTGGGTAAGGGCTTCTCTGGAGCACAACTGCCTGGTTTTGATGCTGTCTCCCCCACTTACTAGCGGGGAGGACTTAGCCTCTGTGGGTGTTCCCTTCCTTTCCTGTCTTCAAGAAGGGTTGAATGATAGTATCCATTTCATGGGGTTGTAAGGGTTGAATGAGTGGCTTAGAGTAGATGCTCCATCCATGCTTGCTCTTACTCTTAGAACATGAATGATTGGATGCCTATCGCCAAGGAGTATGATCCACTCAAAGCGGGCAGCATCGATGGCACTGATGAAGACCCACATGACCGCGCGGTCTGGAGGGCAATGCTGGCACGCTATGTCCCCAACAAAGGTGTCATAGGAGATCCCCTCCTCACCCTGTTTGTGGCCAGACTAAACTTGCAGACCAAGGAGGACAAATTAAAGGAAGTCTTTTCCCGCTATGGTGACATCCGGCGGCTTCGGCTGGTCAGGGACTTGGTCACAGGCTTTTCAAAGGGCTACGCCTTCATCGAATACAAGGAGGAGCGTGCTGTGATCAAAGCTTACCGAGATGCCGATGGCCTGGTTATTGACCAGCATGAGATATTTGTGGACTACGAGCTGGAAAGGACTCTCAAAGGGTGGATCCCTCGGCGACTTGGAGGCGGTCTGGGGGGAAAAAAGGAGTCTGGACAACTGAGATTTGGGGGACGGGACCGGCCTTTTCGAAAACCTATCAACTTGCCAGTTGTTAAAAACGACCTCTATAGAGAGGCAAAACGGGAAAGGCGGGAGCGATCTCGATCCCGAGAAAGACACTGGGACTCAAGGACAAGGGATCGAGACCATGACAGGGGCCGGGAGAAGAGATGGCAAGAAAGAGAGCCCACGAGGTTGTGGCCCGACAATGACTGGGAGAGAGAGAGGGACTTCAGAGATGAGAGGGTCAAAGGGAGGGAGAAGAAGGAAAGAGGCAAGTAGAGGCTCAACAGCAGACCCCAAAGTGAAGATACACTGGAAATGAGTGGCGGGGGATTGTCTTTCAATGCAGCTCGAGTCTAATGGTTGAATAAAACTTCTTGATGATCATGGGGTGTGGAATAGTTTTCTTTCCAGTCTGGAACTTTGGTTCAAGCTGATATGAATTTGTCATCTTCCTCACATAGTTCTAAGGACATGTTATTTAACAGGAACAAGAAGCAATTTTGTCGTTACTGGCATCTGTACAATTT
>NW_012103587.1:17037-17472 GCF_000951045.1 Mandrillus leucophaeus
CCAACACTGTACATTTGGGCTTAGTGTTCTATGGGCTGTGGTGACTTTGAAAGAAAAACAATGGTACAGCTTCCATGGTAGGGGCTTTGGCAGTCTCCATGAACATGACAGAAGCAAGTACTCTTTGACCTAGCAATTCTGCTTCTAGTTTATTCTGTAGACCTTTGTGTGTGTGACAGTGTGCGACACTTTTTGAGAGTAAAGATTGGAAGGAAGCTACCTGTCCATCAGTGGGGCCTAGATAAACATTAATAAATATCACCTCCATATGGTAGACCAGGGCATTGCAGGATGTTCATTAGCACCTTCCTTGGTGTTCACCCACAGATGACAGTATCCTCTCCCCCTCCAGTTGTGACAACCAAAAATGTCTCCAGACTGCCAAATGTCCCCTGGGGGGCTCAGTCATCCGTGGTTGAGAGCCACTGTCTTTTT
>NW_012103587.1:19557-20744 GCF_000951045.1 Mandrillus leucophaeus
CCCAGGCTGGAGTGCAATGGCGCGATCTCAGCTCACTGCAACCTCCGCCTCCTGGGTTCAAGCGATTCTCCTGCCTCAGCTTCCTGAGTAGCTGGGACAACAGGCACATGCCCCCATGCCCAGCTAATTTTTGTATTTTTAGTAGAGATGGGATTTCTCTGTGTTGGCCAGGCTGGTCTCAAACTCCTGACCTCATGATCCACCCGCCTCAGCCTCCCAGAGTGCTAGGATTATAGTATGAACCACCACTCCTGGCCATGAGAGCCACTGTCTTATGTACTTATATGGAGTTATTGCTAGAAATTTTTTCTTTTTTGACGCAGGGTCTCACTCTGTCTCCCAGGCTGGAGTGCAGTGGTGTCATTACAGCTCACTCAGCCTTGAACTCCTGGGCTGAAGGGATCCTCCTGTCTTAGCCTCCCAAGTAGCTGAGATCACAGGTGTGTACCACCACACCCACCTATTTTTTTAATTAATGTTTTGTAGAGATGGGTTATTGCTATGTCACCTAGGTTAGTCTTAAACTCCTGGGCTCAACTGATCCTCCCTACTTGACCTCCCAAAATGCAGGGATTATAGGTGTGACCCACTCACCTGGCCCTCTCTAGGATATTTCAAGTGGAAAAAAGAAAAGCACAGAACAGCATGTATATATTATGCTACCATTTAAATAAAAAGAAGGTCCAGGTATGGTGGCTCATGTCTGTGGTCCCATCTACTCGGGAGGCTGAGGCAGGATTGCTTGAGGCCAGGAGTTTGGGACCAGCCTTGGTGACATAATAAGACCCTGTCCCTTAAGAGAAAAGGAAAGAAGGTATACACACATATACATATATATGTGCTTTTTGTTCTTATTTTTTACATAATTGCATGTATAAACTTTCTGATGGATTGATTTTTCCTTTGTCTCGATTATCTAACCTCTGATTTGCTCAAGAGCTGGATCTGCTGACTTACCAAAAAAGTGACATTTGGCTGGGCGCGGTGGCTCACACCTGAATTCCCAGCACTTTGGGAAGCTGGGGTGTGAGGATCACTTGAGCCCAGGAGTTTGAGACCAGCTTAGGCAACAAAGTTAAGACTTTGTCTCTAAAAAAATAATTAGCTGGGCATGGTGGTGCACATCAGTAGTACCAGCTACTTGGGAGGCTGAGGTGGGAGGATTGCTTAGCTGCAGTGAGCTATGA
>NW_012103587.1:21739-26887 GCF_000951045.1 Mandrillus leucophaeus
TTGGCCAGGCTGGTCTTGAACTCCAGACCTCAAGTGACCCACCCACCTTGGCCTCCCAAAGTGTTGGGATTACAGGCGTGAGCCACTGTGCCCGGCCTCACTGATGGTTTCTTAGCAAACTTCAGTAGAATATTTAGAATGTGGCCCTGATCAACTTGAGTGCTGGTAGGAGATGCTACCTCGCTCAATCTCTGAGCACCCAGCCCTGTGCCCTGGATGCTTGGCAGGTGGAGAGAAAGACAGTGTTATGTGGGCAAGCCTCCAACTCACCAGTTGCAGCAGAGCATCTGGCTCTCCGTCTGCTGCGGCAGCCCTGTGAGTCAGTCAGACATGTGGTCCCCAAGTCAGCTTCCCACCTAGCACCCTTGTTCTGCTACAGCTCCCCCACCTGCCCTCCTGCATTGCCTAGGATCCCACGCTCCACTTTCAGTCTGCTCTGGGACGTTTGTCTTCTTTGCAGGGGACTAAGTATATGACTTAATGAATCCTAAAAGGAAAAAAAAGATGTCAGGAAAAAACAGGCACACAAGAAATGTTGCAACATCTCATCCTTAGCAACTTTGTTTGGTTAGTACTGCATAACTCACAGCAGATTCCAAGGCACCTGCCTTGAACATTGCTACATGCTCTAGGCATTATCAGGAATGCAGCCAGGGCGCCTGCAAAGTTGTCTCCAGTTTCTGCGTAGGAGGACCATCATCCATATTGTCTGTGGCTTTGTGTCTGAGTTGGGCGACTGAGCCTGTGACTTCAGACTCCTTGTCTGCCTGATGGATACATTCTGTTTAAGACATTGCCATCACAATTTCATGAATGTAACCAATGAAGATCTAGCCCTTCCATGCCTCCTGCTGAACTATGTCACCTATGATAATAACACCTCTACACATAGCATTTTATACAAAGCAAGTCAAACAGCAGTGATAGTGGCAAGTGATGTATTTGGCTTAAAGAAGCTTGTGTTACTGAAATTAACGCAGAAGTCTGGCCTCTGTCTGTGGGATTATTAAATATATATCCTATGGAATCAGAGTCATCTATTAGAAACGGTGATAGCCCTGGGTATAAATAAACATTTCTTTAGAGTTTGGCGTCAGTTTTTCAATGTCCATCCTCAAATCAGACAGTCTGTTTGAGGGGTCAGTTTTCCGGGTGCGTCTGCACCGAGAGGCTTGAGGCAGCAGCGACCCTGGGCTGCAGTTCGGTTGCAGGCGCTGGTGGCGGGCAGTCCAGGTTGGAGGGTGGAGATGGGCCAAGGTCACAGGTGCTGCAGGGCTTCCTGTCCTTGCTCTGTGTAACCGTCATCACGGTGGGTGTTTGCCCACTGTCCAAAGGACTCCTGGATGTGCACGTTTCTCTGCGTGTTGGCCAGGCGCTTCTTATCTCGGGAGAAGAAGCTAAACCTTTGGAAGGGAAAGCAAACACAGAAATGAGAACTGACCCTTTGCTGTGCACGTCACAGTTTTTGCAGTGCCGGAGACAAACAGCAGCAAACTCAGAAGAGAGCAAATCAATTCAAGGTGTGAAAGACACAGTCGGGGGTGCAGGTCAAAGTTATTCTAAGAAAGCAGCGGGGTATTCTGCGTGTCATTTGGACACGGTACCTTGGAGGTCACGCGGTATGGTCAAGGCATGCATGTTGATGTGATGTGTGAGGTGTCTTCCACCTTAGCAGCTACAGAGGATTTATCCCGTTACCAGTGGAAATCAAAAGCTACTGAAACAAATCATGGGTTTCTTTAATTACCGTAATGACGCAGAGAAAAGAAAACTTGAAAGCCATGTGGAATATAAGATGATTCTGTTGTAAACAGATGAGTATTTCGAATTTAAATAGTTCTGTATTTGTTTAATGTCAGGAAATTGTGGCCCAGATTTCATGGACATTACTGCTTAGGATGAGGCTAAAGGAGGTATTTAAGAAAAATGAGACAATAAAAAATATATTATGGGCTGGGCGCAGTGGCTCATGCCTGTAATCCTAGCACTTTGGGAGGTCAAGGCAGGCGGATCACTTGAGGTCAGGAGTTCGAGACCAGCCTGGCCAACATGGTATAAAACCCTTTCTCTGCTAAAAATACAAAAATTATTCAGGCGTGGTAGCTCATGCCTGTAATCCTAGCTACTTGGGAGGCTGAGGCAGGAGAATCGCTTGAATCTGGGAGGCGGAGGTTCCAGTGAGACAAGATCACGCCACTGCACTCCAGCCTGGGCAACAGAACGAGACTCTGTCTAAAAAAAATATATATATATATGTGTGTGTGTGTGTGTGTGTGTGTGTGTGTGTGTGTATATGTAAAACATGGTATGCATGGTTCTCTGATACAAAATTTGGGAAACATCAATTTGGACTTTCAAAAATGGATTTAATGGTAAAAGCCTTTAGACTGTATCACTGTAACCAGCTACAGAGCCACAGTGAGTCTGGCCTCAGACTTTAACTGAGGTAGACCAATAGGTCTTTTTAAAAGAGCTGTGACTGTTGCATATTGATCAGAGAGAGCCATCAGGAACTTTCAGATGCCTGAAAGATAAAGGCAGAAGTCACAAGCACACTTGAGTTTGTTACTGTAGAAAAAATAAAGAAAAACAAAAGACAAAAAAGTCACAAGCAAAAACCTTGCAAGGTAGTCCATTTATTTTATTTTATTTTTTTTGAGATGGGGTTTCGCTCTCTTTGCCCAGGCTGGAGTGCAATGGTGCGATCTCGGCTCACTGCCACCTCCGCCTCCTCGGTTCAAGCGATTCTCCTGCCTCAGCATCCTGAGTAGCTGGGATTACAAGCACCCGCCACCACACCTGGCTAAGTTTTTATATTTTTAGTAGAGATGGGGTTTCGCCATGCTGGCCAGGGTTGTCTCAAACTCCTGACCTCAGGTGATCCACCTGCCTCGGCCTCCCAAAGTGCTGGGATTACAGGCGTGAGCCACTGTGCGTGGCCAAAGTAGTCCATTTAAAACAAGGTCTGGTTTGAGGTCATGTAAACGAACTAGGACCCTGGTCAGTGAACCTGAAATTGGCCTACCTTGAGGAATTCCCAAAAGCTCTTCCTAAAACTGTCCTTTGATACTACCAGGCTCTACTAAGATTCCTTCTGTTGTCACCAAGTTCTACTCTTTTTTTTTTTTTTTTTGAGATAGAGTCTCGCTTTGTCGTCCAGGCTGCGGTGCAGTGGCTTGATCTCAGTTCACTGTAACCATTACCTCCCGAGTTCAAGCGATTCTCCTGCCACAGCCTCCCAAGCAGCTGGGATTACAGGTGCACACCACCGCCCCAGCTAATTTTTTTGTATTTTTAGTAGAGATGAGTTTCACCATGTTGGTCAGGCTGGTGTCAAACTCTGACCTCAAATGATCCACCTGCCTCGGCCTCCCAAACTGCTCTGATTACAGGCATGAGCTGTTGAGCCCGGCCGTCACCAACGCCTGGGATTACAGGCGTTTGCCACTATGTGAATGATGGCTCTGAACTTGGTAAGAGATATCATATAATAGCTATGTTATGTTTCCTGGGAGGCAAGAATAGGAACAAAGCCACTGTGAAATCAAAGCTTCGGATAAACTATTTTTGATTCCCTCTGTTTGCTGGTTGCTAATGTTGCAGCCTGTAGAGTTTAGTTTTAATCACATCTGGGTGAAAATGATTTCACTCTTCTGTGGTTACTGGATCCTACAATCACTTTCTACCAGAAATAAACTGATCTTTCATTGCAAAGCTATGGCAAGCCAAGTTTATCTGATGAAACTCTCCCTAGCAACTAAGATGCCTTTTCTCTATGACAGGTAAGTGTGCTGGTGAATGAAGGCACGATTCTCACACCGGGTTATTTGTGAGCTCTTTCCATAGGGTAATCCAGGCAATTAGCTGGCCAAAAATACAGCAGCAACACATCACGATTATGCTTCACCTCTCCCTCCCTCAGGTAAGCAGGAAGGCCACTTAGCACTTCCAACAGACAGAATCAAAACACTGGTTCCCTCCTCTGCCTTTCTTTTTAAAACAAGATCAAATGGCCGACTTGAAGATGGCTTGGAAAACAAAGCAGTTTAGAAAGCTACAGGGTGAACATCAAAAACACAGGGTTAGTGTCACTCGGGGACCGCAGTGGGCGTTGATTACTGACCCGTCACTTAAAGGACCTTCTTTACTGGATCATGGGCAAGGTGGTTTTAGAACAGAAACAGAAGAGACAAAAAGAATTATCGGTGACAGAGCCGAGAATTCTGAGGCTTCGCTCGAGTAGACCGAGCACAGCCATGGCACAGCTGAAATCACACTCAACATCCACGTCAAATGGAGCACACAGGTGGTGGCCATGCAGCTTAAGTGGCCAGGGGAGACAGGTCAGCCCCAGCAGTAGCCGAAGCAGACATTCCAAGGGCATAGCTCAAACAAAACCCAAACACACACACAGTGCCTACAAGGGAAACAAGTCGTCGGACAGGCTGCAGTGTGGGGTCATCTATTATCAGTCCAGCTGCTACCATGGGCATTATGGCTGTAAAGATCCTGGTTAGAGAAGTACAGATAGACACAGAGAAGATAAAAACAGGGGAGGCATGAAAAAGAAACACTCCACAGACACCAGTGGAAGGGTTTGATTAGGGTCTAAGATAGGGGTTGAATTGTGTCCCCTGTCTCTAAATTCACTTCAATTTTCTTTTTTTTTTTTTTTATGAGATGGAATCTCACTGCCTCATCCAGGCTGGAGTATGGTGGCGCAATCTCAGCTCACTGCAACCTCCTCCTCCCGGGTTCAAGCGATTCTCCTGCCTTAGCCTCCCAAGTGGCTAGGGATTACAGGCGTTTGCCACCAGGCCCAGCTAATTTTTGTATTTTTAGTAGAGACAGGGTGTTACCATGTTGGCCAGGCTGGTCTTGAACTCCTGACCTCAGGTGATCTGCCTGTCTCAGCCTCCCAAAGTCTGGGATTACAGGTGTGAGCCATCGTACCTGGCTATTTCTAAAAAAAATTTTTTCGAGGCTGGGCGTGGTGGCTCACGCCTGTAATCCCAGCACTTTGGGAGGCTGAGGGGGGTGGATCACCTGAGGCTGGGAGTGCAAGACCAACCAGATCAACATGGAGAAACCCCGTCTCTACTAAAAATACAAAATTAGCCGGGTATGATGGCGCACGCCTATAATCCC
>NW_012103587.1:27262-28137 GCF_000951045.1 Mandrillus leucophaeus
TTAGCCAGGATGGTCTCGATCTCCTGACCTCGTGATCCGCCTGTTTCGGCCTCCCAAAGTGCTGGGATTACAGGCTTGAGCCACCGCGCCCGGCCATGACTGGTATTCTTATAAAAGGGGGACATCTGGACAGAGATAGCACGTGAGGAAGGTGGAAGTGGATATTGAGGTGAGGCTTCTGCAGGCCGAGGACCGCCAATGACCGCCAGCAGCCACCAGAAATGGAGAGAGGTGTGGGGCAGATTCTCCCTTACAGTCCGCAGAAGGAGCTGGCCCTGCTGACGCCTTCATCACGGCCTTCTGGCCTCCGGAAGTGGGAGGCAATACCTGACTGTCGTTGAGCCCCCGAGTCTGCAGTACTTTGTTGCAGCAGCTCTAGAAACTGATGCAGTATATGACAGCCAGCAAGGGACGACAGAGTGGCTCCCCAGGGCTAAAATGCAGGACTGTGTGGGGGGAACAAAGAAGGCAAAACACGCTTTGGGAGGTGGTGGTGATGCTCTGGCAAGGGGGCCTTTCAGTGTCCTCCTGAACTGCGATGAGCTGCAGGCACCATGACCCTAAACGCCAGGCGAGAATCAGGAGAGACCGTGAGGCAGAGAGGGGCCAGGCAGGACAAGGGCTCAGGCACAGCCTGCAGAATCATCAGATATTCTGGTCCAAGCCCACAGTAAATAAATGCTCATCTGTTCCTCAGCTGGGCAGAGGAAATGAAGACGAAACTCCAACCATGTCACTAAAGCTTGTTTTGAAAAGCTATACTTTTTAAAAAAAAGTTGGTTGGGGCCGGGCACGGTGGCTCAAGCCTGTAATCCCAGCACTTTGGGAGGCCGAGACGGGCGGATCACGAGGTCAGGAGATCGAGACCATCCTGG
>NW_012103587.1:28362-38979 GCF_000951045.1 Mandrillus leucophaeus
AAAAAAAAAAAAAAAAAAAGGTTGGTTGGATAAAGATAAAATAATTATCTCAAATGAGGTTTGGAGATGCTCTAGGTGTTTGGATCACCTTTGATGTGCTTCACAGGGTAGCTGGGAATTGGTGTCTTTTCTTTTCTTTCTTTTTTTTTTTTTTTTTGAGACAGAGTCTCGCTTTGTCACCCAGGCTGGAGTGCAGTGGCACAATCTCTGCTCACTGCAACCTCCACCTCCTGGGTTCAAGTGATTCTCCTGCCTCAGCCTCCCGAGTGGCTGGGACTACAGGTGTGTGCCACCCTGCTGGGCTAATTTTTGTATTTTTAGTAGAGACGGGGTTTCCCCCTGTTGGCCAGGCTGGTCTTGAACTCCTGGCATCAAGTCATCCACCCGCCTTGGCCTCCCAAAGCGCTGGGGTGAGCCACCACGCCTGGCCAGGAGTTGGTGTCTTTGCAGAACCTCCTGGATGGTTTCTCAGGATGACATGGAGAAGATGAGATGCCTTCTGCTAAGTGAATGGGCCCCAGAGGCCAGGCTACTGGGCACAGTTAGCTTTCCAGGGGCTCCAAACCACACCATTTTGTAACCACCTTTGCCACGACACCCAAAGAGGGTGCCCACAAAGATACAGTCATTGTGTGGGAAGTGGCCTCAAATACGGGGGGACGTTTTGCCTTGACAGATGTTTACCACCGGGAATGCTGGACTTCGTTTAGGGCCCTGTCAGGGGGTGACCGATGCTTGGGGGCCTGGGACACCTGGAGTGTTCGGACGGAGTTACTCCATCTGTGTGTCTTTTTTTTTTTTAGAGACAGGTCTCGCTTTGTTGCTCAGCTGGAGTGCAGTGGCACAATCTGGGCTCACTGCAGCCTCGACCTCCTGGGCTCAAGTGATCTTCCTGCTTCAGCTTCCTTAGTAGCTGGGACTACAAGCGTGTGCCACTGCACTCAGCCAATTAAAAAATTTTTTTTTGTAGAGATAGGGTCTTGCTATGTTGCCCAGGCTCATCTCAAACTCCTGGCCTCAAGCGATCCCCCCACCTCGGCCTCCCAAAGTGTTGGGATTACAGGCATGAGCCACCGCGCCCAGCCCTGTGTGTGTCTTGCTGGACTCACTGAGTGGGCAGCCCCTTCCCTTACTATTCCAGGGGCTGCCCTGCAGAAGCCACCTCCTCTAGAGGTACAGCAATTTCCATAAAAAGATTGACTTGTTTTGGCCCGAAGTTTGTCTTAAATACCCTGTAGCTGGTTTTAACTCCCCACTCCCCGCCAAATATTTCTGGAAGACTCAAACCAAATGAAGTTCTACCAGTGGCATTTCAGGCAGTGTAATGGGCGGCTGTGAAGAAGCTATTCCTGGGCTGGAGCGGGGGGGTGGTGGGTGGGAGGACAGGGATAGAATGCACTGTCATTGCTACCCTTGGACACCTGGGTGGCCACCCACTCCAAAGCCAACCTTTCCGGTCCTCGAGGCCAGTTCTCATCCCTTGCTTCTCCGGCCCCCTCTACCCCCACCTGTCGTCTTATCTCCCAATCAGCCCCTGGCCCCTGCCCTGCAAAAGGCAGCTGTGTGTGCGTCGATGGGACCATGACTGACAGACAGGGACCACACAAAGGGGGGCACTGGTGCCTGGTGTTCACTGGGGACGAGGCTGAAGTCACTCCAGCACTCCCTCGTGACCTTCCTGGGCAGTGCCAGCCTGGCCTCTCTGGCCAGCAGCTGCTCAATCACAAACTATTCTTAGAACATCTTCGGGGCACACTGTTTTGACTGGCAGCAGGAGTTTCTGGTTCCCTTGTCCGGTTCAGTCTAGAAATGTGAAGTCTGACGCCTGTGACTCATGGTGCACTGTGCAGACAAGGGGCCACCACCAGGGACTCGGGGAGGAGAGCGGGAAAACGGTGGGGGGTGGTGTGGGAGCAGAAAAGGCATGGGTTCAAATCTGAAGACAGCCTTCCCAACAGTTTGATCTAAATGAGGTCAGTGGGCTTCTCTGGGCCTCAGTTCCCTCATCTGAGAAATAGGGATAATTATCCCAGCTCTGGGTCCCCAACAGGATGGAAGATACCTTAGTTCAAGTGCTGTAAGCTGCCGAGGCCCCTGAACCCTCCTTGGCTGCTATGAATTGCTGCAGGAGGAGGGGTGGGATACGTAAGTTAACAGTGTGGAGCAGAGCTGAAGAGCCGCCCTGAGCGACCGCATGGCTCATACTCCCTGGAGGAAGGGCGGAAGAGACCCGGCAGACCAGGTGGGTGCAGGAGGAATGAAGGATGGGAGGATGCTCAGAACTGCCTCGGGAACTGTCATTCCCTGCCCCAGCCCAGGGAAGATCTGTCCCTGCCCAGGCTCCTCCCAGCCTCTGGGCTCACAGGCCACACTGGTATAGCTTCCAGCCAGCAGTAGAGGTGGACAAAGGCGACCAGTGTCTGGCCTGCACTGGTCAAAAGCCCTTTGTGCCAGATTGCTCTCCCAGTTATCCCCCAGCAAGTGGGGCTGCCACGGGACTGGTCACCCGCACCCTGTGGCTGGGAGGTTCTGGTCTCATTCTCTTGTCTTTCTCTCGGGCTCCCTGATTCCAGCTGCTGTCCATGCCAGGCTCAGAGCCCCACATTTTCCTGAGCAACCAGAAGCCAACCTAAGTGGGGAAGAGTTCTGAAAACAGGGCCCCAGGGTCCTTTCTGGAACAATCTGGAAAAGAAGGACAGACACCACAGCCTATTCAGTTGTGGGCAGAAGAACTAGTGGAAAGATTCGCTGGCTAATTCTGATGACTTTCCTCTGGATTTCACCCAATACAAAATTTGCAAAGCCAATTGAATTGTCTGTTTAGAGAAAGAGGCCCAGAGTAGAAAATTACAGTTAGAAAAACTCGGCTCTGGAAGGAATTTTTAGAATTACATCTGACCGTGGGTGCTGGAGGCTCTGAATCCTGCACATTGGAAGTGAAAGTGAAGGTGCTAGAAAGGCTGAGTCTTTTTTTTTTTTTTGAGATGGGGTCTCGCTCTGTTGTCCAGGCTCGAATGCAGTGGTGTGATCTCGGCTCACTGCAACCTCCTCCTCTGGAGTTCAAGCAATTTTCCTGCCTCAGTCTCCTGAGTAGCTGGGATTACAGGCACCCGCCACCACACCTGGCTAATTTTTTTGTACTTTTAGTAGAGATGGGGGTTTCACCATGTTGGCCACAATGGTCTCAAACTCCTGACCTTGTGATCCACCTGCCTCAGCCTCCCACAGTGCTGGGATTACAGGTGTGAGCCACCAGGCCTGACCTGAAAGGCTAATTCTTAACGACCTGGGAACAAATGGCTGAACGATGCAGAACAGAAGTGTCTTGGTCTCCCCTCCCTCAGCCCATGCAGAGACTATCTGGGCTCATGAAGCTTCCTGCAGTTTCTCCAGGCCTGAAACTCAAAGTTGTAGCTATCAAAGCCTACAAGATAGATTCTGCTCTTTCTCACATAGGAGTGGGGCTGGCGAGTGAGTCAGAGTTTAAGCAAAGCCAGTCCCATTTCCTAACAAGCACTGGATGAGAAACTTTTCCTGGCACTAAGTACTGCACAGAATCAAGACTGAAGGGGCTTCCTCCTCCCAAGGTGAGGCTACCTCCGCCCAAAGAGTGTCTATCTAGCACTCTGATCTTACCTGGGGACCTGTCCCTTCCCCTACTTTCAGGCCACAGGAACTGGATAGAGGAAAAGTGCTCTGAGCCTGAGGGGTGAGAAGGAGTCACAGACCTGGACAATCAACGTGCTGTCCTGTGATTGGGTTAGGGACAGTCATGTGACCCAGCTGGAGCCAATGGGACTCATTTCTGTGACTGATGGAACTCTTGGAAACAGAGAATCTGCACTGAAGTTTCAGACGGAAGAAAATGAAGCCTGGCTGGGTGCAGCGGCTCATTCCTGTAATCCCAGCACTCAGGGAGGCCGAGGCGGGTGGATCACCTGAGGTCAGGAGTTCGAGAGACCAGCCTGGCCAACATGCAGAAACCCCATCTCTACTAAAATTACAAAAATTAGCCGGACGTAGAGGCAGATGCCTGTAATCCCAGCTACTCGGGAGGCCGAGGCAGAAGAGAACTGCCTGAACCCGGGAGGCAGAGGCTGCAGTGAGCTGAGATTGTGCCACTGCACTCCAGCCTCAGCAATGGAGTGAGACTGCGTCTCAAAAAAAAAAAAAAAAAAAATGAAACTTGAGCCAAGGGCTGCCATGCTGCCATCCTCAGGCTGGAAAGGACACCCAAGAATGGTGCCCACAGAGGAAAACCAAGTCAGGGGTGGAGGAAACAAGGCCTGGATCCAGCTGAGCCCCATGCTGTGGCAAGTTGGAACTTTTAGTTCCTTAGCCAAATTTGTTTTCTTTTTTTTTTTTCTTTTTTCTTTTTTTTTTGAGATGGAGTTTCACTCTTGTTGCCCAAGCTGGAGTGCAGTGGCACGATCTTGGCTCACTGCAACCTCCATCTCCCAGGTTCAAGTGATTCTCCTGCCTCAGCCTCCCAAGTAGCTGGGATTACAGGCACATGCCACCGTGCCTGGCTAATTTTTGTATTTTTAGTGGAGATGGGGTTTCTCCATATTGGTCAGGCTGGTCTTGAACTCCCGACCTCAGTTGATCCACTCGCCTCGGCCTCCCAAATTGCTGAGATTACAGGCGTGAGCCACCGAGCCTGGCCCCAAATTTGTTTTGTTTTCTGTTTTTGAGACGGAGTCTCACTCTGTCGCTCAGGCTGGAGTGCAATGGCACAATCTCAGCTCACTGCAACCTCCGCCTCCCGGGTTCAAGCAATTTTCCTGCCTCAGCCTCCTGAGTAGCTGGGACTACAGGCACGCACCACCATGCCCAACCACGCCCAGCTAATTTTTGTAGTTTTAGTAGAAATGGGGTTTCACCATGTTGGTCAGGTTGGTCTTGAACTCCTGACTTCGTGATCCACCCACCTAGGCCTCCCAAAGGACTGGGATTACAGGCGTGAGCCACTGCGCCTGGTCTCTAAATTCGTTTTCTTAGGTTACTTTGAGTTGAGTTTCAATTGCAAATGGAAGGTTACTACTGAATCCATGAGCTAAATTGTGTTGGGATCTAGAGGAAGCTTTTCTGGCGTCATGCTTGTTCCCTAGGAAATGTTTATCTCTAACCAGAACTGCAGCCACACTCCCTCCCCAACGCATCAGGGACCTGGGGCCAAACTCCTAAGCAGCCTGAATGAAGCTGGAAGGGAGTCATGCACCAGCCTGTACTCTCTAGGAATATTGGGCCAATTTAAAATTTTTTTGTAGAGACAGGGTCTCACTATGTGGCCCAGGTTGGTCTCAAACTCCTGGCCTCAAGTGATCCTCCTGCCTTGGCCTCTCAGAGTGCTGGGATTACAGATGTGAGCTGCCATGCCCAAGGGCAAGGCATCATTTTCTTTCTTTCTTTTTTATCACTCTCTCTTTTCTTATCCTTTTTTTTTTTTTTTGGTGACAGGGTTTCACTCTGTCACCCTAGTTGGAGTGCAGTAGTACAATCTTGGCTCACTGAAGCCTCGACCTCCTGGGATCAAGCAATCCTCCCACTTCAGTCTCCTGAGTAGCTGCGCCCACAAGTGCATGCCACCATACCCAGCTAATTTTTGTACTTCTTGTAGAGAGGTGGTTTCACCGTGTTGCCCAGGTTGGTCTTGAACTCCTGAACTCAAGTGATCCTCCCACCTCTGCCTCCCAAAGTGCTGGGATTACAGGTGTGAGCCACTGTGCCCAGCCCCAAGGGCACCAATTTCTGAGAGGAGAGGGCCCAGCAGTGACAAACCTGCACGGTTCTGCATTGTCAACTCACAGGGCAAGAACTAACCCAAAATTTCCAAACCTAACTGGATTTTAAAGGTTGGGGCATATGGGTAACACTCCGCTGCCTCTCCCTACACAATCCATCTGGCTTTCCAACCCACACGCCCTGTTTTCACAAAGTTTCTTCTGGGTTTTGGAGGAAAGAACTGAAGCCTCTTCTGTACTAAGCCTTGGATAGAAGAACTGGAAGGCAGGCCCAGAGCCTGGAAGACCCTCTCAGGGGAGAGAAGGCAGCTCCAACACCGCGGGCACAAGGCTGTCTTGCAAAGAGCTCACAGCGTGGGCTCTGGGGCCAGGCCACCTGAGTTTGAGCCCTGGCTCTGCCTCTTCTTAGCTGAATGACCCTAGGCCGGCGCCTCCATTTCCTTAACTATAAAATGGGAATGATGATGCCTCCACCCCACAACAGCATGCTGAGGGCTCAGGGAGATATTCTGTGGGAACAGGACCCAGCGCGTGTTAGCTTCTTTGTAGATACTGTCTAACGAGACCAGAGGTGCTAACCCTGTATCTGAAGAGCTTTGGGGGTCCATGAACCTCCTGAAATTGACACAAATTTTACAGATTTCTCTGAGGGAAATTTCAGGAGGTTTTATCAGAACCTCAAAGGAATCAGTTGATGCCAAGAACCACTGAAGTAGCTTAAAGTCTAGTTGAGCGCAGGGAGGAGGTCACTCTCTTTTGGGGGGTTCTCCTGAAGGCCTGACTCTGCATGCATTATGCAGTAACCCATGCTTATTGGACAGAGGGCTACATAGATGAGTCATCAGAGAACTGCATAGACTGGGTGGACCCAGGGCCACTCAACATCTCAAGAGCTGAGGTCTCAAGCTTAAGATGCACAAACCACCCTCTACCTCCCTACCCTTATTTCCTGTCCTCAAAGGCCCAGAGATGCACCCCACCCCCCGAAACACACTCAAGCAAGCTGCTGAGTATCAGCCACTGGCCCAAGCCTCTCTCCTCTCACCTCCCGCCCTCCCCAAACCTCTCTGCCCAGAGACCCCCAGGAGGAACTCAGCATTCGGGAAGGGAGATGAACTCAAAGTCGGAGGCCAGGCCAGACGTCTCAGCAGGATGTGGTTAGTGACAAGCCTGGCCCTGGGAGCAGGTGCCAAGGAGGAAAAGTCAAAGAACACGTGAACCGCCAGGTCAGCCGAGCGCAGAAGCCAGCAGCGCATCACTTACAGTCGCTTGATGCCCGACTCTGGCTGGGGGGACGTCCTCGGGTGGGCGATGGGTGGGGGTTGGGGTATTCGATTTTCCTCTTCCATTTCTTCACTGGAAGGAGATGAGAGGCATGAGATAAAAGAGTCAAAAGTTCCTTGAGAACTGGAACATTCCAAAAGAGAACTGTCTGATGGTCTGAGAGGGTGCACGTTTTTTAGGGGACCCGCATCTGTATTTCCAGTTTATTCTGAAGAGTCCAGCCAAATAGAACCACTCCCCGTTTCCTGTCTTTACACAGGCTTCCCTGTCTCTACACCTCTGTGGTTTCTTCTACCCAGAATATACCCGTCACCCCTCAACATCTCCCGTATCTAAATACTACCCTATCCCTCCAGGAAGGCCCAGTTCAAATGCTGCCTCCTCCAGGAAGCCTTCCGATTTCCACCCCATCTACAAACCAGATCTCTCCCACTCTCCCATCTTTTTTTTTTTGGAGACAGGGTCTCATTCTGTTGCCCAGGCTGGAGTGCAGTGGTACAAACATAGCTCACTGCAGCTGTGACCCTGGACTGAAATGATCCTCCTGCTTCAGCCTCCCAAGTGGCTGGGACTACAGGGTGAGCCACCACACCTGGCTAATTTTTCAAAATTTTTGCGTACAGATGGGGGGCCCACTATGTTGCCCAGGCTGGTTTTGAGCTCCTGGGTTCAAGTGATCCACCTGCCTCGGCCTTGCAAAGTGCTGGGATGACAGGCGTGAGCCACCACGCCCAGCCTCTCCCATCTTTGAACATCCAGTGTACAGTCAGTAAACCTTTCAATAAAAATGCGTGGTATTATATTTTTTATGCATCTCTGATCTTCCCCACTGGAGCAGGGACCACCTCTGGTGCATGGGTCCTTCCTTCCAGCTTTCTATGCAACAGATATTTGTTGTGCACCTACTATGTGCCAAGCTCCATTCTAAGTACTGGGAACTTAGCCATGGACAAAATAAATAAGACTTCTGGTCTCATGTTGCTTGTGGTCTCATGTGGAAACCAACAATAAAGCAAGCATGAGAGTGAACAGGATAATGTAGGAGGTGAAAAGGGTCACAAAGACAGTCACACCGGGGCCGGGTTTCATTCATTCATTCATCTAAAAAAGAGATGAGGTCTCGCTTTGTTGCCCAGGCTCGTCTCGAATACCTGGGTTCAAGCAATCTTTCCGCCTCGGCCTCCCAAAATACTGATATTAAAGGTGTGAGCCCCGGTGCCTGGCCTGGGCCCAAGAGTTTCAGAAAGGGGTCGTGAGCTTGTATGTAAGTTCTTTAGGCCAGAGAGGGTACCCAAAAAAGACACTGATGAAATGCTTATCTTCCAGGGGGTAAGAAGGTAACTGTACAGAAACTCTGGCTAACCTCAGTCAGAAGCCAGCTTGGGCCGTCCAGCCCCAGGGACACTTGCCTCTTGTAGTAAGCCAGCTCCTCCTGCAGCAAGAACAGCTTGGACTTGAGCTCGTTCCTCTCGTGCAGCACATCCCGCAGCTCCTGCAGGGTGAACCGGGGGCGGTTGGGGTCCTTGAGCTCCATAGCCACCTTCTCTGCGTCGGAGATGCTCTCCTCTCCAACCGGCTCTGTCTGGAGGAGGCAGAGATGCTGCTAATGAATTCTTGGCAGCCACTGCCAGCACCCACTCTCTATCCTGAAGGAGCCCGAATTCTCCCCCTCCCTGGGCGCCAGCAGCCTGCGGAGGGTGCTATTTTCAGCACTCGCGGGCGGCCCCTGCTCACGTTCTGTACAGTTTCCCTCTGGAGGCGGAAACCAGCGGCCACCTGTTCATTGTTCACCTTCCCAATAGCCGAACCCACGGACCCCACACCTCCCCACTTGACTTGGGGTTTCATTACAAACATGACAAGGCATCCAGGGAGGAGCTGTCACACCTCCCCTGCCCCCACCCTCGTA
This sequence comes from Mandrillus leucophaeus, assembly GCF_000951045.1. Lineage (NCBI taxonomy): Eukaryota > Metazoa > Chordata > Mammalia > Primates > Cercopithecidae > Mandrillus > Mandrillus leucophaeus. The sequence continues at coordinate 37,300 of NW_012103587.1, forward strand.
CATCTGCTGCTTCCCCTTCCAGGCCTCCTTTCATCTCCTTACTAAGACCATTGCTAATTTGGCCAGAGTGGCTGGAATCTCAGCCCACACACAATTCTCCATTCCTTTTTCATTTGACAGTAAGTCATATCCAGTTTCCCTGTTGTTACGGGCCTTCTGGTTAAGCCCTTTCCTCCCCAGTGGCTTTGGGTATCTGGAGTTCAGTGGAAGCCCGACGGGGGTGCACACTCGGCCATTTCTCTGTGACGCGGGTGACAGGCAGATCCCAGCATCATGCCAAGTCACCTGCCCCAGGTCACACCCACACCCACCCTCTCACCACCTTGCACAGCAAGGGAGCCTTTTTAAAAAAACGTGGTAAAATATACATAATCTACAATTTACCATTTGAACCTTTTAAAGTGAACAATTTGGAGGTGGCATTTAGTATACTCGCATGTCACACAACCACCACCTCTGTCCAGTTCTAGGACATTTTCTTCACACCAAAAGGAAAACCAGTACTTATTATTATTTTATTTTATTTTTTTCTGAAATGGAGTTTCACTCTGTCACCCAGGCTGGAGTGCAGTGGCATGATCTCAGCTCACTGCAACCTCCACCTCTTGGGTTCAAGCGATTCTTGTGCCTCAGCCTCCCGAGTAGCTGGGATTACAGGTGTGCACGCCACACCAGGCAAATTTTTTTTTTTTGAGGTGGAATCTCACTCTGTCACCCAGGCTGGAGTGCAGAGGCACGATCTCAGCTCGGCAAACTCCACCTCCCAGGTTCAAGCCATCCTCCTACCTCAGCCTCCCGAGTAGCTGGGTTTACAGGCGCCTGCCATTATGCCTGGCTAATTTTTGTATTTTTAGTAGAGACAGGGTTTCACCATGTTAGCCAGACTAGTCTTGAACTCCTGACCTTAAGTGATCCACCCGCCTTGGCCTCCCAAAGTGCTGGGATTACATGCATGAGCCACCGCACCCGGCTGAAAACCTGTACTTATGAAGCAGTCACTCTCTACGTCCCTATCCTGAGCCCCTGGCAAATGCCAGTGTACTTTCTATGGACTGCCTACCGTGGACATTTCCCAGAAACAGAATCATACACTAAGTGGCCTTTTGTGCCTGGTTCCTTTCACTTAGCGTGGTGTTTCCAAGGTTCATTCATGTTGCAGCACACACCAGCACTTCACTCTTTTTTTTTTTTCTGTGAGATGGCATCTTACTCTGTCACCCAGGCTGGAGTGCAATGGCACAATCTCAGCTCACTCCAACCTGTGCCTCCTAGGTTCAAGCGATTCTTCCGCCTCAGCCTCCTGAGTAGCTGGGATTACAAGCACCTGCCACCATGCCTGGGCTAATTTTTGTATTTTTGTAGAGACAGGGTTTCACCATGTTGGTCAGGCTAGTCTTGAACTCCCAACCTCAGGGGATCCACCCGCCTCAGCCTCCCAAAGTGCTGGGATTACAGGGGTGAGCCACCGCGCTGGCTCACTTCACTCCTTTTGTTTTTTTTTTTTTGAGACGGAGTCTCGCTCTGTTCCACAGGCTGGATGGAGTACAGTGGCACGATCTTGGCTCACTGCAAGATCCGCCTCCCAGGTTCACGCCATTCTCCTGCCTCAGCCTCCCGAGTAGCTGGGACTACAGGCGCCCGCCACCACGCCCAGCTAATTTTTTGTATTTTTAGTAGAGA
>NW_012103587.1:39029-43164 GCF_000951045.1 Mandrillus leucophaeus
TGCAAGATCCGCCTCCCAGGTTCACGCCATTCTCCTGCCTCAGCCTCCCGAGTAGCTGGGACTACAGGCGCCCGCCACCACGCCCAGCTAATTTTTTGTATTTTTAGTAGAGACGGGGTTTCACCGTGTTAGCCAGAATGGTCTCCATCTCCTGACCTCGTGATTCGCCCGCCTCGGCCTCCCAAAGTCTGGGATTACAGGCGTGAGCCACGGCACCGGCTCACTTCACTCCTTTTGATGGCTGAACCACATTCCACTGTACAGACGTGCCACAGTGTGTTTATCCGTTCTGCAGCTGATGGACATCTGGGCGCTTTCCACTCTTTGGCTAATGTGAAGAGCAATGCTCAGAACTGTATCAGTGTGGACACCTCTTTTGAGTTCTTCTGGGTGTTCACCTGGGAGTGGGACTGCTGGGGCATAGGCTAGGTCTGTGTGTAACTAGCTGAGGAACTGTCAAACCGTTTCCCACAGCAGCTGCTCTATTTTACAGCAATGCACAAGGGTTCCAATTTCTCTACCTTCTTGCCAACAGTTATTTTCCTTTTTTTTTTTTTTTAAATCACAAGGAAGCTTTTGCAAGTCAGCCAGTCAATCTACAGGTGGCTCACACTCTCAAGGTAATGGAGCGTCCCCAACACTCCTGAGCCACCAATGTCCCGTGACCAACCAGGAGTGGACAGAGGTCAGGACAGCAGTGAAAAAGCTCCAGAACGGGGAAAGGGAGAGGGAAATAGACGTCCCTCCCCACCTCAAGAAAAACTCCATAGGCCTAGCACCACGGCTCACACTTGTTAATTCTAGCACTTTGGGAGGCTGAGGCAGGAGGATCACTACAGCCCAGGAGTTTCAGACCAGCCTGGGCAACATAGCAAGACCTCATGTCTACAAAAAAGAAAAGAAAGAAAAATAGCTGGGCATGGTGGCTTGCCCCTGTAGTCCCAGTTACATAGGAGGCTGAGGCATGAGGATTGCCTGAGCCCAGGAAGTGGAGGCTGCAGTGAGCCGAGATTGTGCCACTGCACTTAAGGCAGTGTCTCCAACGAAGTGAGACCCTGTCTCAAAAAAACAAAACAAAACAAACAAAAAAACCCATAGCAGCACAGGGAGAAGGGGACTAACTCCAGCCTGGATGTGCCCTGGACAGGAGGCTGAGGGATTCCAGAAGGCAGAGCCGAGAAGCTTCACACCCTGGGGGAGGCTGGGACCGGCTGTTCTGGGAAAGGACGCGTGAAAGGAGACACCACCCACTGCTGGGGCACTTCAGGTGACAGCAGAGCCACGCAGCAGGCCCAGGTTGGGGGAGCAGGCTGACGCTGCCCAGCCTTGGGGTCGGAGTCAGCACCGGGCAGCAGAAGAGGGGCCTCCATGCAGTGGGAAGCTGAAATCTGGCCCGCGCCGCCATCGCAAGCTGTGGGCAGCTGAGGGGCCTCTTCCCACCCAAGAACAAGGGGAGGAAATGTTGGAGGATTTAATTTCCAAAGAAAGTATTCTAGGCGTCTGCTGATACCACAATTTAGGCGGGCTGTGTCCTCAGAGGACATCTTCAACGTCCGATCTCCTCTGCAGCGCCTCCAGGGATGCTCTGGAACCACCCGGCAGCCATACACTCCATGTCTCCACCCAAGACCACATAGAGCAGGCGACGGATACGCGGCCGGCATTCAACCGCACCAGTTCTCCTCTTTCCCTGGCCCAGCTTTACCAAAGAGCAACCCTGGACATCTAATTAGCCAACACTTACTGAGCGCTAACTTTGTGCCTTGCCAGCCACAAAGCTCAGCCCTGGGAACACAGTCAGACAGATGGGGCTGAACTGAAGAAACACATAAATAGAAACTTATGGCCAGGTGCGGTGGCTCAACACCTGCAATCCCAGTACTTTGGGAGGCTGAGGCAGGCGGATCACCTGAAGTCAGGAGTTCGAGACCGGCCTGGACAACATGGTGAAACACTGTCCCAACTGAAAATACAAAAATTAGCTGGGCAGCCGGGCGCGGTGACTCACGCCTGTAATCTCAGCACTCTGGGAGGCTGAGGCAGGCAGATCACGAGGTCAGGAGTTCAAGACCAGCCTGGCCAATATGGTGAAACCCCGTCTTTACTAAATAAATACAAAAATTAGCCGGGCGTGGTGGTGCAAGCCTGTAGTCCCAGCTACTCTGGAGGTTGAGGCAGGAGAATCACTTGAACCTGGGAGGCTGAAGTTGCAGTGAGCCAAGATCGCGCCACTGCACTCCAGCATGGGCGACAGAGTGAGACTTTGTCTCAAAAAAAAAAAAAAAAAAAAAGAGCCAGGCGTGCTGGTGGGCATCTGTAATGCCAGCTACTTGGGAGGCTGAGGCAGCAGAATCGCTTGAACCCAGGAGGTGGAGGTTGCAGTGAGCCAAGGTCATGCCATTGCACTCCAGCCTGGGCGACAAGAGCAAAACTGTCTCAAGAAAAAAAAAAGAAGAAAGAAAGAAAGAAACAAACTTACAAAGTGGCCTAATAAAAGAGGTGCACCACCAGGCGTGGTGGCTCACGCCTGTAATCCCAGCACTTTGGGAAGCTGAGGTGGGTGAATCACAAAGTCAGGAGATCGAGACCAGTCTGCCCAACATGGTGAAACCCCGTTTCTACTAAAAAATACAAAAATTAGTCAGGCGTGGTGGCGGGCACCTGTAATCCCAGCTACTCGGGAGGCTGAGTCAGGAGAATTGCTTGAACCCAGGAGACGGAGGTTGCAGTGAGCTGACATGGTGCCATTGCACTCCAGCCCGGGCGACAGAGTTAGACTCTGTCTCAAAAAAAAGAAAAAAAAAAAAGGTGCACAGACACCAAATCTAACTGGAGAGGATCAGGGAAGATGTTAATCAGATGTGGTCTCTATGCATGGAGTCTTGAAGAATGTGCAGGAGTTCACCAGGAACTCTAGGCATTAGTGGTGTAGACCAGAGGTTGCAAACTAAGTCCTTAGAACATCCCAGTGCTGCTGGCCCACATTTTGTTTGGCCCTCAGAGTGTTCTAAAACTGTTGAATTAGCTGCCAACTCTTTCAGATCAGATTTCATCTTGAAGTTTGTGTTTTGGGCTTCCTGTGGAAAGTGCACTGGAAGACCGGGCCCCACTGGCAACGGCCAGGCTGTTTCTGAGCAGCAGCTGCTCCCTTTTCCATCCCCTTTCTCCTTCTCCTGCCTGGACCCCACAGGCAGCAGTGGCCCCCGCTGTGGACCTGAACCCTAAGTTTCCTCCAGCCCCTTCCTCCCTAGACAGCTTGGATCCTGCCTTTCATAGCAGGCCAGGGCCTTGCCTCTCCTGTGTCTCTGGGAGGGACCATCTGACAGCCGTCCCCACACCCTGGGGAAAGAGCAAAGCCCTTCAAGGGAACTCCCAAACCCTCACCTCTCGAGAGGCCTCTGGGCAAAGCCACCCGCCCCTCTGTCTGGGCTTTCATCTCCCCATCTAGCCCTTGATAGCCCAGAAATATTTCTAAGGGCCCTTCCCACCCAGGTACCCGGGGATTTCTGTGAACACACACTTTCAAAGCCACAGGAATTTCCTGCTCACTCCTATTAGGTTTTCCTTAGAAAACCTACTAGGGCTTCCTTAGAACCCGAGTTCTTTTTTTCTGGAGAAGGGACAGTTCATTTCTGGGGAGGAATGGCCTGATTCTTTTAGAGTTTGGGGAAATCCCAGCAAGGTATGCAAAGTCCTTACTCTCTTTTTTCTTATTTATTTTATTTTTATTTCATTAGAGATGGGGTCTCACTTTGTTGCCCAGGCTGGTTTCGGACTCCTGGGCTCAAGCAATCCTCCTGGCTCAGCCTCCTGAAGTGCTGGGATTATAGGCGTGAGCCATTGTGTCTGGCCCCAAAGTCCTGACTCTGTTTTTTTGTTTTTTGGTTTTTTTTGAGATGGAGTTTCGTTTTTTTTGAGATGGAGTTTCGCTCGTTGTCCAGGCTGGAGTGCAGTGGCGCGATCTCAGCTCACCGCAACCTCTGCCTCCCAGTTCAAGCGATTCTCCTGCCTCAGTCTCCCAAGTAGCTGGGATGACAGGCATGCGCTACCATGCCTGGCTAATTTTGTATTTTTAGTAGAGATGGGGTTTCGCCATGTTGGCCAGGCTGGTCTCGAACTCCTGACCTCAGGTGAT
>NW_012103587.1:44534-46884 GCF_000951045.1 Mandrillus leucophaeus
ATATATATAGTCTGTGAAAGGCAGGAAACCTTGAGTTGAGATACGAGGACCTCGATTAATGAGAAAACATGCTAAGTGAAAGAAGCCAGGCAGGACCACATGTTGTAGGATCCCACTGATGCCATGTCCTGAACAGGTGAATACACAGAGGGAAACAGCCTGATGGTGGCCAGGGGCTGGGGGAGGGGAGGAGGCCGCTACCGCAGGAGCAGGGGTTTCTGATGGGGGTGAAGGGAATGTTCTGGACAGTGGTGATGAGCACACAAGAGCTAAAGTGCGTGGCATATGAATTACATCTCAATAAGGAAGTTATAAAAATAGAAAGAGCCTTGTCTCCTGGTGATCACACGGCAATGACAGTGACACAGCTCAGAAAGAATTGCGTGACAATGATGAGAGAGATTCCTTTCTAGCTCTGCAACCCTCTATAGCTCTCACGTCCTCCAAATCCTGCCCTGGGACAAACCCCTGACCCCAGCCACGTGCTGCACATTCTCCAGCCTGGCTCACTGTTCCCCCTGCCCGGAATGGCCTGTCCACAGTCCACCCTGGGACACGCTACCCAGCCACAGGATCCGGCCTAATGCCTTCGAGATCTGTCCTGACCTGGCCTCTTTCTTTTTTTTTTGAGATGAAGTCTTTCTCTGTCGTCCAGGCTGAAGTGCAGTGGCTTGATCTTGGCTCAATGCAACCTCCACCTCCCGGGTTCAAGCGATTCTCCTGCCTCTGCCTCCCCGAGTAGCTGGGATTACAGGCACCCACCACCATGCCCGGATTTTTTTGTATATTTAGTAGAGACAGGGGTTTCATCATGTTGCTCAGGCTGGTCTTGAACCCCTGACCTCAGGTGATCCAACTGCCTCGGCCTTCCCAAGCGCTGGGATTACAGGTGTGAGCCACTGCGCCCAGCCCTGTCTCTGCCTCTTGACTTCGCCAAGCCCTCCTCTGATCTTACAGTCCTCTCTCCCAGCTGCGCGAAACAGCGAACCTATGAGTCAAGCTCATTCCCCTCCTTTGTCAGATGGTGAAACTGACCACCAAAGAGATGGACAGGCCCAGGTCACACAGCAGCAAGTGGTGAAACCACTCACTGCAACCTGCAGCTCCCTGTGTGACTGACAAGCATCCTGAACTCACACAGCTGCAAGGGATGGATGTGAACCCAGCAAAGCTGCCCCGAGCCTGCGAAAGCGCACTGCAAAGCAGCCCTGTGGGTTCACATTACCGCAGCCTGATTTTACTCCCTCATTTCTCCCCTGCCCCGCTGGCTGCCAGACAGGGAAGCTGAAACTGACAGGCAGTCAGGCCAAGGTGTGAAACGTCCCTTGTTGCTAAAGAGTCCTGGAACAGGGCTGGGAGTCCTGATGTTCTTGAGACCTGGGTTTGGCCCGGGGCCTGCCTGGCCAGGAGACTGGCCTGAGCTCTTGTGGGGCCTGAAGGTTGGAAGGGGCACACTAGGAGCAGGGGGCAGGGCAGAGGTGGGGACCGCCCCACGCTGGGCCTGGAGGTTATGTCTTTGGCACCGGCCTCCTTCCCACTGCCACAGATTGAGTTCAGCCCTCACCTTCTCACCTGGGTTACTGCAAAGGGCTCCTGACAACCATCCACAAGCTCCTTCCCTGTCCTCCAGTGTAACAGCTGAGTGTGTCGCCAGCCTGCTGAACCCCTGCGAAGGACCCGCACCCCCGCTGCTCAGAGCTCTGTGTGGTCCCTGGGTGCCGACTCCCCAGCACTGCAGACTACAGCTGTTGTCTCTGCCTGGCCTTTATCCTTCCCTCAGGTCTTTGCGCTAAGTCACCGCCGTTTTCTTCTGGAGAAAGACTTCCCTCCCACATTTAGTCCATGTGGCTTGGGCCGCAGCCATGTGACTCAGGAATAAACATGCATATTCTAGGTCTCTGGCCACAACAGTTGCTTCAGTGATGGGCCAATGAGGATTCCCTGAGGCTTTTGCTGGGACTCCAGGTAAAGAGGCCATTTCTTTTGACTGGGGTTGCTATGCTGGTCAAATACTAGTGGCGACTGTAAGGCAAAGAGCCTGGCTGAGAATGACAACAGCACAGAGGAAAGCAGGGCCTGAGAAGGTCAGAGCCACATTCCCAAGAGCAGCTCGTGAGCACCTGGAGCCAGCCGTACCTGAAGCCACCTCTAACTCAGAGCTTTTAGTTACGCGGTCAATAAATTCCTTTTTTCCCTCTTAAACCTTTTCTTTAAAAAAAAAAAAAAAATGGAGTCTCGCTCTGTTGCCCAGGCTGGAGTGCAGTGGAGCTATCTCAGCTCACTGCAAACTCCACCTCCTGGGTTCACGCCATTCTCCTGCCTCAGCCTACCGAGAAGCTGGGACTACAGG
>NW_012103587.1:47718-56154 GCF_000951045.1 Mandrillus leucophaeus
TTTTTTTTTTTTTTTGAGACAGAGTCTCACCCGTCGCCCAGGCTGGAGTGCAGTGGCTTGATCTCAGCTCACCACAACCTCCACATCCCGGGTTCAAGCAATTCTCTTGTCCCAGCTCCCCAAAGTAGTTGGGACTACAGGCACGCACCACCACACCCGGCTAATTTTTGTATTTTTAGTAGAGATGGGGTTTCACCACGTTGGCCAGGCTGGTCTCGAACTCCAGGGCTCAAGTGATCCACCCACCTCAGCCTCTCAAAGTGCTGGGATTACAGGTGTGAGCCATCATGCCTGGCAACTACTCCCTTTTAAGACTTCTCTCCCTGACCTTCCTCATGTATATCCCAGATGCCTGTCCTGTCCTACAGCAAACCTGGCAGGATACTTAATGACTGTACTGGGACTTGAACCCACCTGACTGTGAGCTTGTCTGTCCTACCTCCCCTACCTATAACTCAGGTTACTAGCGCAGGGTCTGCAAACTTTCTTTTTTTTTCTTTTTTTGAGATGGAGTTTTGCTCTGTCGCCCAGGCTGGAGTGCTGTGGCGTGATCTTGGCTCACTGCAAGCTCCGCCTCCCGGGTTCACGCCATTCTCCTGCCTCAGTCTCCCGAGTAGCTGGGACTACAGGCGCCCGCCACCATGCCCGGCTAAGTTTTTTGTATTTTTTAGTACAGACGGGGTTTCACTGTGTTAGTCAGGATGGTCTCTATCACCTGACCTCATGATCCGCCTGCCTCAGCCTCCCAAAGTGCTGGGATTACAGGCATGAGCCACCGCGCCCGGCCTACATCTGCAAACTTTCAATAGCTCATAAATATCTTCTGGGAGAAACCACAAGCCTGAGTGTGTCCCTAAAGTTCACTCTACTTGTGTGAAACAGCATCTCCATTTTCCACATTTCTACCTGTCAAAGTCTTAGCGTTGTTAACACTGACGCCCAGCTTCAGGAACAGCTCTTCCCTGAAACCCCACCTCCCCACCTCTGCTACGATGAAGGCTCTCACCCTGTGTTCCTGGCACAGTCTGGGGGCACATTTAAGGATCAGACACCTCGCAGCCCTGGGCCTACCTGGATGTTAGCTGTGGCTGTGATGGACAGCTCTGGCCACGCGGACAGTAACGTGCAGTGTTGTGCAACCATCACCAATCTCTAATTCCGGATCATTTCCATCACCTCCAAAGGGAACCCCATGCCCATCAGTGTCACTCCCCATTCCACCCTCCCCCAGCCCCATTCGGACACCCATCTACTTTCTGGCTCTATGGATTTGCCTGTTCTGGGACATTTCATGCAAATGGAGTCGCACACTGGCCTTTTGGGCCTGGTTTCTTTCACTCCGCACGATGTTTTCGCGGCTCATCCGTGCTACCGCGTGGCCCGGGCTGCATTCTTCCTTAGGGCTGAATCGTATCCCCCCGTATGGACAGACTGTTCACCCATTCATCCGCTGATGGACGTGTGCGTTGTTTCCACCTTTTGGCAACTGTGAATAGTGCGCTACAGGGTCTTACTCTGTTGCCCAGGCTGGAGTGCAGTGGCTCAATCATGGCTCACTGCAGCCTCCAACTCCTGGGATCAAGTGATCCTCCTGCCTCATCCTCCCAAGTAACTGGAACTACAGGTGCCACCACACTTAAGTTTTTCTTTTTTTTGAGATGGAGTCTGACTCACTCTGTTGCCCAGGCTGGAGTGCAGTGGCGCAATCTCAGCTCACTGCAACCTCCGCCTCCCAGGTTCAAGCGATTCTCCTGCCTCAGCCTCCCAAGTAGCTGGGATTACAGATGCCCACCACCATACCCAGCTAATTTTTGTATTTTTAGTAGATATGGGGTTTCACCACGTTGGCCACGCTGGTCTCAAACTCCTGACCTCAAGTGATCTGCCCGTCTTGGCCTCCCAAAGTGCTGGGATTACAGGTGTAAGCCACCACACCCGGCCCAAGTTTTTTTTTTTTTTTTGAGACGGGGTCTCGCTCTGTCACCCAGGCTGGAGTGCAGTGGTGCGATCTCGGCTCACTGCAACCTCCGCCTCCCGGATTCAAGCAATTCTCCCGCCTCAGCCTCCCGAGTAGCTGGGACTATAGGCATGGGCCACCACGCCTGGCTAATTTTTTTGTATTTTTAGTAGAGATGGGGTTTCACCATATTGGCCAGGCTGGTCTCGAACTGCTGACCTTTGTGATCTACCCACCTCGACCTCCCAAAGTGCTGGGATTACAGGCATGAGCCACTGTGTCCAGCCAAGTTTTTAATTTTTAAAGAATTTTTTGTAGAGATGGGGTCTCACTATGTTGCCCAGACCAGTCTTCAGCTCCTGGCCTCAAGTGATCTTCTTGATCCCTTTGCCTCAGCCGCTCAAAGGGCTGCGATTACAAGTGCAGGTGACTGCACCTGGCCTTCATGTAAAAGTTTGAACACCTGTTCTCAATTCTTTTGGATATGTGCCTAGGAGTGGAATTGCTGGGTCACATGGTACCGTGTGGTACTAAGGTCTGGACTAACTAATGTCTGCCTTCCACACTAAACTGTAAGCTCCATGTGGACAGGGATCATGTCTGTATTTTGCTCGCTATTTTATCCTCTGGGCTGGCTACATGGTCAAAAATCATTGGTATGAATAAATAAATAAATGGCAGGTGCCTAATAACCACCACTGAGGTGGGAGAATGCAGAGTCTGGGGTTCCAGCCCCTCAGCTGTGTGTCTTCAGGCCAGTAGCTTGACTCTCTGAGCCTCTCGTTTTCTCTCTCTCTTTCTCTCTTTTTTCTTTTTTTGAGATAGGTCTGGCTCTGTTACCCAGGCTGGAGTGCAGTGGTGCAATCATGGCTCACTGCAGCCTTGAACTCCTGGGCTCAAGTGATTTTCCTGCCTAAGCCTCTCAGGCAGCTGGTACTGCAGGTGTGCACCACCACGCACGGGCTAATTAAAAAAAAAATGTTTGTAGAGAACTGGGGTCTTGCTATGTTGCCCAGGCTGGCCATTTTCTTAAGTATAAAGGGGAAAACAAGGCAACCCTGCCTGCCTTGAGCCAACTCCCAGACTTACCCTCCACTACCACCTCTGCACCCAGCTTCCTGCTCACCTCAGGCTCCTCCTCCCCATTCTGGCTGTGCTCCCCCTGCAGCCTCTCTCGCAACTTCCCCAGCTCTGCTCGCAGACTGCCCATCTCTTGCTCCTTGGTCTGCAGGTCTGCCTCCAGCTCCACCTTCTGTTCGATCAGGGCTTTCCCCTGGGCCTCCACCACCGTGACCCGGTGCCGAAGGTCATGGTTGATCTTCATCAGCCGTGTCTGCTGCTGCTGTAACTGTACAAAAAGGGAAACCATTGTGCAGGGCTGCTACCTGCAGTAGCTCAGGTTGTGCACTGCACAATGGCAAACCATCCTTAGGTGTGCCATTTATATTGCAGACATCTTTGTTTGAAAGTTGTTCATATTCTTATAACTGATGATGCTAGAGATGGGCAATTTGTGTATTTACTATGACAATTTTATGGCAAATGGAAGCGTGTCTTGCTAGAATTAATACATTATGAACATTTCCCAACAGATGGAAGTAACATGACTTCAGAAAGGGGCATTTTTCTCTGATTTACACAGAAACACTGTATGGGTTCCTGGAGCATGCTGGACGCTGCTAAGTCTGCTCCCAGAGAGGCATGAAGCTGGGGGGCTGGAGGAGGCCTTGGGGTCAGAGCTAAGGCTGCCAAGGCCTCAGGACCTTCCCAGGAGGCGGGAGGAGCCTGCTCACTGGGCAGTGCCACGTTCCCTCCTGCTCTGCCAGCGAAGTCTTGCTGTTTCCAGGCTGGGCCCGCCAAGCCATGAGCAGGATCCACACCCCACGGAGCCCTAAGAATGATAGCAAGGGAGAGAAGGGACCTGCTGAGTGGAGGGTCTGGTCTTTGGCTGGCACCTACTGGCCGGGAGGGTGGACACAGGTCAGGGGTATGTCACTCACAGCCTCGACGTCCTCATTTTTCAGGCCCAGCTCCCTGTCTTTGGCACGGATCTCATCGCGTTGTTTGTCCACCACCTCCTTCAGCTTCTTCATCACCTGCCGCTCCCGCTCTGACATGCCTGGGTGGGCAAATGAGACTGGCAGGTAAGCCCACCTTACTCCTCTGTGGAAATCATCCACCGCTTCTGCTGAGGATGAAACTGAGATCTCAGTGGGCCCCAGCCTCATCCCCAGCCTCATCCTCTACGCCCTCCACTCACTCCCTTCACCCTCCCCCGTGCCTGCTTGATATTCCTTGATTCCCCCTGAGCTCACTCCCACCTTGAAGCCTCTTCCTTACCCATTAGTCCCTTCCTTCTCACCTCCCCATGGCTGGTGCACCTCATTTTTCAGGCCTCAGCCCAAACGTCACCTCTTCACAGAGGCCTCCCTTTCTCTGACCACCCAGTGACAGCCTCCACCTCCCACCCACCCGATACGTTCATTTCCCTGCATGCCTGACCCACCATGTATTACCTTGATGGCACTTTTTTACAATTCCTATGTGTGTCTTACATTCTTTTTTTTTTTTTTTTGAGATGGATTCTCACTTTGTTGCCCAGGCTGGAGGGGAGTGGTGCAGTCTTGGCTTTCTGCAACCTCTGCCTCCTAGGCTCAAGTGATCTTCCCACCTCAGCTTCCCAAGTAGCTTGAGGCAACAGAAATGTGCTACCTCGCCTGGCTAATTTTTGTGTTTTTAATAGAGATGGGGTTTCACTATGTTGACCAGGCTAGTCTCAAACTCCTGACTTCAAGTGATCTACCCACCTCGGCCTCCCAAAGTGCTGGGATTACAGCGGTGAGCCACCGCGCCCGGCCTCTTACATGCTTTTATCTGACGAAAGATGACACAGCACAGTGATTTACAGGGTAAGCTCCAGCTCAGACACTGGCTCTCCTATTTATCAGCGGTTTGGTTTGGAGCTAGTGTCTTGTGCCTCAGTTTCCACCTCTATAAAGTAGTGATAACAGTCCCCACAACTCATAGGGCTGTTGTGAGGATTGATTATCTCAACCTAAATAATAAACAGAGAAAGTTGTCTAAAATAAGAGATGGGCCAGGCACCGTGGCTCACGCCTGTAATCCCAGCACTTTGGGAGGCTGAGGCGGGTGGATCACCTGAGGTCAGGAGCTTGATTCCAGCCTGGCTGACAAGGTGAAACCCTGTCTCTACTAAAAATACAAAAAAAATTAGCCAGGTGTGGTGGTGCATGCCTGTAATCCCAGTTACTCGGGAGGCTGAGGCAGGAGAATTGCTTGAACCTGGGAGATGGAGGCTGCAGCAAGCCGAGATCGTGCCATTGGACTCCAGCCTGGGTGACAAGAGCAAGACTCTGTCTCAAAAATAAAAAGTAAATAAAATTTAAAAATAAAATAAAATAAAAGATGGCCATACATGTTGGCTCACGCCTGTAATCCCAGTGCTTTGGGAGGCTGAGGCAGGAGGATCACTGAGGCCAGGAGTCTGAGAGCAGCTTGGGCAACATAATGAGACCCTGTTTCTACAAAAAGATTTTTTTTTTTTTTAACTAGCCAAGCATAGTGGTGTCCACTTGTAGTCTCAGCTACTTAGGAGGCTGATGAGGATCACTTGAACCCAGGAGTTTGAGGATGCAGTGGGCTCTGACTACACCACTGTACTCCAGGCCTGGGTGACAGAACAAGACCCTGTCTCAAAAACAAAACAAAACAAAACAAAACAAAAAAAACCAACCCAAAAAACAAAATAAAAACTGTAATCCCAGCACTTTGGGTGGCCCAGGCAGGCAGATCACCTAGGTCGGGAGTTCTAGACCAGCCTGACCAACATGGAGAAACCCCGTCCTTACTAAAACTACAAAATTAGCCAGGCGTGGTGGCACATGCCTGTAATCCCAGCTACTCGGGAGGCTGAGGCAGGAGAATAGCTTGAACCCGGGAGGTGGAGGTTGCAGTGAGCCGAGATCGCACCAGTGCACTCCAGCCTGGGCAACAAGAGTGAAACTCCATCTCAAACAAAAAAAAAAAAAAAAAAAAAGGAAAAGCTATTTGGGAGTAGAGTGTTGCAATGGGAATCCGCCTGCCATAGTAAACTATGTGTATTCAGGGAGGTAAAGGAAGACAAAGATTTTTAAAGGAAAAAATAAGGAGGGTTATATAATTGTTTAAAGTATTAATAATTATCCTTGGCTATAAAGATAGATCAATAACAAGGGTGACTGTAGTCTGAGGCTGGACCGGCTACTGCCAGGCAGACGTCGGGCAGAAGTCTTTTTGTGTAAGGTTACAAAGGCCTTTGTGCAAAGCTGTCGTTTTTCCAGTCTTTTTTGTTATCGGGCATGCAAGCGTGAAAACCCTCTCTTCATGGCCTTCCCGGGTTCCATTTGTCAGGGTTTTGGGTAACACTGGTGACCCCATTTTGATTCAGACAACTTTCACAGTTAATACACACAGAGCCCTGAAGATGGTGTCTGGCACGCTGCAGGTGGGCGAGGTCCACCCTCATCCCTACCCCCAACTAGACTGTCAGCCACAGGCGGGCAAGGCCCTGTCTGCCCTAGTCACTGTTACATTCCCTGGGCCCCACATGGTGCCCAGCACACCGCAGGTGCCTGTTAAGTTATTGTTGAATTAATGACCTGTGAGGATGGGTGCTGTGTCAGTTTCCTGCACCTGCTGTAACAAATGACCAATAATTTTGGTATCTCAACACATCAGAAATTTATTTTCTCATAGCTCTAGAAGCCAGAAGGTCCAAATGAGCCTGAAATCAAGGTGTTACCAGGGCCATGCTTCCTCTGGAGCCTCTAAGGGAAATTTTTTTTATTTTTTTGAGACAGAGTCTCGCTGTGTCACCCAGGCTGGAGTGCAGTGGTATGATCTTGGCTCACTGCAGCCTCTGCCTCTTGGGTTCCAGTGATTCTCCTGCCTCAGCCTCCCAAGTATCTGGGATTACAGGCACCCGCCACAACTCAGCTACTTTTTTTGTATTTTTAGAAGAGACAGGGTTTCCCATGTTGGCCAGGCTGGTCTCGAACTCCTGACCTCAAGCGATCCACCTGCCTCAGCCTCCCAAAGCGATGGGATTATAGGCATGAGCCACCGTGCCCGGCCCAGGGAGATTTCGTTCCTTCCCTCTTCCAGCTTCTGGTGGCCACCAGCACTCCTTGGCTTGTGGTGGCATCACTCCAGTCTCTGCCTCTGTGGTCCCGTGGCCTTCACCTCTTCTGTTAGTGCCAAATCTCTCCCTGCCTCCATCTTACAAGGACATCTGTGATTACATTCAGGGCTCATCCAAAGTAAGCCAAGATAACATCCCCATCTCAAGATCTGGAATGAAATAACACACCTGCAAGACATTACCATATCAGGTGACATCCACAGGTTCTAGGAACTAGGACCTGATATTTTGGGGCCATTATTCAGCCTTCCATAGGTGCTGGCACTGCCAGTGCACCCCTTCTCCCTGAAGCCTGGACTGGCCTGCAATGGCCAGGCTCAGTCCCAGGTGAACGAGGGGGAAACGTCCCTCCATAGCCCCCGGGACTCAGGATATGCAGCCAGATCTAATCCCATGAGGAGAAAGCACAGAGGTGACCCCTCGGCTATTGCCTTGGCCTGACTGTCCCCCCAGGCTGCTCCACTGCATCAGAGTCCTTGCCGCTGACCTCCTGTCTCTTGCCTGGTGGTCACCACCATGAACATGCATCCCTGGTGTGTTTCCAGAACAGCGGGCGACGCTGCCAGGGCCGCAAACCCACGTAAGGCCTGGGTCGTGAGCTTGAAGAGCTTAGGATTTTATATGATCGTCCTGGAGGCATCGGCCTGTCTCATTTGTCTCTGTATTCCAGGGCCCCACACACGGCAGATGCCCGAGGCTGGCCAATGAATGAGGACTGGTTCTTCTTCCGCGCTCCCAAAGTGCAACGTACTCCTGACAAGCCCAGGAAGGATAAACTGATTTACACCCTGGACCCTATTTCGTTCTCATTCCCAACCACTGGAAATGGGTCTTATTATCATTAATGTTGTCTCTAACATCAGTCCCATTTTACATATATGAAAAACTGAAGCCCAGAGATATTTTTTTTTTCTCAAAGTCTTACAGCTAAGAACTTAAGCCCAGGTTTTCTGACTACAGATCCCACATATTCTCCGTGATACTAGGCTGCCTTGCAACCAGGGCACGAGACGCAGAAGGCTCCCTTAAGGTCACCAGAATGTGTCACTATGGGGCAGACTCTAATCCCCACTTTCTCCCAGACAGAGCCACCTTCTGGGGGTGCCCTCACATATTTTTGCATATGTGCACATATGTGTACCCCTACAAGAATATTCACCCATCAAGTTTTTTTTTGTATTATTATTATTATTTTTTGAGACGGAGTCTCGTTCAGTCGCCCAGGCTGGAGTGCAGTGGCACGATCTTGGCTCACTGCAAGCTCCGCCTCCTGGGTTCA
>NW_012103587.1:57795-59243 GCF_000951045.1 Mandrillus leucophaeus
TACATAAAAAAAAAAAAAAAAAAAAAGAAGGAAATCCTGTCACATGCTGCCACATGGATGAACTCTGAAGACCTTACGCTCAGTGAAAAGGCCAGGCACAAGGGACAAACGCCGTATGATTCCACTTACAGGAGGAGTTCCCTAGAGAAGTCAAACCCACAGACACGGACGTGGAGTTTTCGTCGGCAAGATGAAAGCGGCCCAGCGCTCTGCTCTCCACCCTCGTGCACACAGTAAACACCGCTGCCCTGTGCACTTACACAGGCTGCAGAGAGGCAATTCTGTGATGTGTTTTCCACCAGAATGTTTAAAAGGAAAAGATAAGAAACACTAGCTGGCCAAGGGCCCTTCTGGTACAATTCCTCTCCGCCTGATGGGGGGAGATGAGGACCACCGGTCCCTGGAGCCAAGGCCTGGCAGGCGTGGGGCAGGGGCTCCCGATGAGGAAGATGGGGGAAGACAGAGGAAGCCCCCCGGACCCCTAGGGAGCCCAGCAGCAGGGCCGGGTGTCAGCAGGTGGCCGTGGGAGTTGCTCTGCGTCCACTTTCTCTAAGTGCAGAGCCGGCGACCAAGCCGGGCCCCCCGCTTGCAGTTGTGAAGTGGGCCCTCTCCCCGTCAGTCCTGCTCTCCTGCCTCCGGCCATGGGTCCTGTGAGGGATCCCCGGGCCACCTGGGGGGCCCACCTGTGCCCTCTCTTCTCTCTATGCCCCAGGGCCACTGCTGCAGAGCACTGCTAGGTTGAGCTGGTGGGACCCAGGGACATGGCTAACGCTTCCCAGAAAGGCAACCCTTGGGCACGTGGGGTGTGTGTGAGGTGTGTGTGTGTTACATGTGTGTGTGCGTGGGGTGTGTGTGAGGTGTGTGCGTGTGGTACATGTGTGTGTGCGTGGGGTGTGTGAGGTCTGTGCGTGTGGTACATGTGTGTGATGTGTGTGTGGTGTGAGTGTGAGGTCTGTGTGTGAGGTCTGTGTGTGTGAATGTGGGGTCTGTGTGTGTGTGGGGTCTGTGTGTGATGTGTGTGTAGTGTGAGTGTGAGGTCTATGCGGTGTCTGTGTGAGGTCTGTGTGTGTGTGTGGTGTGTGAGGTCTGTGTCTGTGTGTGGTGTATGTAAGGTTTGTGTGTATGTGGTGTGTGAGGTCTGTGTGGTCTATGTGAGGTCTGTGTGTGTGGTGTGTGCAGTGTGAGTGTGTATGTCTGTGTGGTGGTGTCTGTGTGTGGTGTGTGAGGTCTGTGTGTGTGTGTGTGTGTGTGTGTGTGAGGTCTGTGTGTATCTGGTATGTGCAGTGTGAGTGCGTATGTCTGTGTTGTGGCATCTGTGTGGTGTGTGAGGTCTGTGTGTGTGTGGTATGTGCAGTGTGAATATATGTGTGGTGACGTCTGTGTGCGTGTGGTGTGTGAGGTCTGTATCTGGTATGTGCAGTGTGAGTGTGTATGTCCGTGTGGTGTGT
>NW_012103587.1:60050-61897 GCF_000951045.1 Mandrillus leucophaeus
TTTTTGAGACTGTGTCTCGCTGTGTCTCCCAGACTGGAGTGCAGTGGTGCAATCTCAGCTCACTGCAAGCTCGGCCTCCAGGTTTACGCCATTCTTCTGCCTCAGCCTCCCGAGTAGCTGGGACTACAGGCGCCCACCACCACGCCCGGCTAATTTTTTGTATTTTTAGTAGAGATGGGGTTTCACCATGTTAGCCAGGATGGTCTCGATCTCCTGACCTCGTGAACCACCCACCTCGGCCTCCCAAAGTGCTATGATTACAGGCATGAGCCACCACGCCCCATGATACATTTTTACAACGGAGTATCATTTAGCCATAAAAAGGAACGAAGCACTAATTCATGCTACAACATGAATAAAGCTTGAAAACATGATGCTGAGTGAAAGAAGCCAGGCACAAAGTTGTACGACTCCAGCTACTTGGAAGGCTGAGGTAGGAGGATCACCTGAGCTGGGGGGTTCGAGGCTGCAGGGAGCTATGATTGTGCCACTGCTCTTCAGCCTGGGTGACAGAGTGGGACCCTATGTCAAAAAAACAAAAACAAAAACAAAAACCCACTGAGTTGTCCACATTTAAAAGGGTGAATCTTATGATTTCTCAAATTCCAAAAAGCATACACTATATGATTCCATGTATATGAAGTTCAGAACAAGGCTGAATTAATCTCTGGAGACAAAGGTCAGAGTCAGGGTGACCTTGTGAAGTTTTGTCTGGGAAGGGACGAGAAGGTGCATTCTGGGGTGTTGAACTATTCTCTATCCTGATCTGAACATACATGCAAAAATCCATAGAGCCGTACACTTAAAATGTGTTCACTTCACTCTACGTTATACCTCAATTTAAAATGTTAAGGCCGGGCACAGTGGCTCATGCCTGTAATCCCAGCACTTTGGGAGGACAAGGTGGGAGAATCGCTTGAGCCCAGGAGTTAGAGGCTGCAGTGAGCTATGATCACATCATTGCACTCTACCTGGGTGACAAACTGAGACCTCATCTCAAAAAAAAAAAAAAAAAAATAGCCGAAGCTGCACGCAGTGACTCACACCTGTAATCCCAGCACTTTGGGAAGTGAAGGAGGGCGGATCACTTGAGGTCAGGAGTTGGAGACCATCCTGGCCAACATGGTGAAACCTCATCTCTACTAATAATATAAAAATGAGCTGGAAATTGCTTGAACCCGGGAGGCAGAGGTTGCAGTGAGCCGAGATCACACCACTGCACTCCAGCCTGGGCAAGAGAGTGAGACTCCGAGACTCTGAGACTCCGTCTCAAAACAACAAATAAACAAAAAAACAATAGCCAAGAGGTGGAAGCAAGCTAAATGTCCATCAACGGATGAATGCAATAAAGAAAATGTGGTCTGTCCATACAATGGAATGTTACTCAGCCTTAAAAAAGGAAGGAAATCGGTTGGGCACAGTGGCTCATGCCTATAATCCCTGTACTTTGGGAGGCCGAGGCGGGTGGATCACCTGAAGTCTGGAGTTTGAGACCAGCCTGACCAACATGGAGAAACCCTGTCTCTACTAAAATACAAAATTAGCCAGGCGTGGTGGCGTAGCTACTTGGGAGGCTGAGGCTGGAGAATTGCTTGAACCTGAAAGGTGGAGGCTGCAGTGAGCTGAGATCGCGCCATTACACTCCAGCCTGGGCAACAAGAGCAAAACTCCACATAAAAAAAAAAAAAAAAAAAAAGAAGGAAAAGGTGTCACATGCTACCACATGGAGGAATTCTGAATACCTTACGCTCGGTGAAAAGGCCAGGCACAAGGGACAAACGCCGTATGATTCCACTTACAGGAGGAGTTCCCTAGAGAAGTCAAACCCACAGACACGGACGTGGAGT
>NW_012103587.1:68747-75459 GCF_000951045.1 Mandrillus leucophaeus
AATTAAATGATATACTACATGCTACTGAATTAAATGATATACTACATGCTACTGAATTGTGTGCACTTTAAAATTGTTAATTGCATATTACATGAATTCACCTCAATTAAAAAAATAGACAACCCAAACAATAAATACATAAATACTTTTTTTTAAGAGACAGGGTGTTGCTCTGCTGCCCAGGCTGGAGTGCAGTGGTGTAATCGAGGCTCACTGCAGCCTTGACCTCGTGGGCTCAAGAGATTCTCCCACCTTAGCCTCCTGAGTAGCTGGGATTACAGGTGTGTACCACCATGCCTGGCTAATTTAAAAATTTTTTTGTAGAGACAGGGTCTCACTATGTTGCCCAGACTGGTCTCAAATTCCTGGTCTCAAGCAATCCTCCTGCTTCAGACTCCCAAAGTGTTTAATTTCATAAATTAAAATACATAATTTTAATTAAAATACATTATTATTAAAATACACAATTTTAATTTATAAAAAAGGACAAGTAACAATTCATAGCACAATCTCTTTTATTTTGAAAACAAAATAAACAGAGAATTTGTGTGTAGATGGATAGAAAGGGAAGGTTTTCCTTCCGGCAGTGCAGTGGGGATGAAGCAAAGGGGAGTGTCACGTCTTGTGCATAGTTTTATTTGACTCTTACACAACAAGAGTAATATATATACTACTTTTTTTTTTGTTGTTTGTTTGTTTGTTTGTTTGTTTTTGAGACAGAGTCTTACTCTGTCGCCAGGCTGGAGTACAGTAGTGCGATCTCGGCTCACTAAAACCTCTGCCTCCCGGGTTCAAGAGATTCTCCTGCCTCAGTCTCCCGAGTAGCTGGGATTACAGGTGCATGCCACCATGCCCAGCTAATTTTTTTGTATTTTTAGTAGAGACGGGGTTTCACCAGGTTGGCCAGGATGGTCTCGATCTCTTCACCTCGTGATCCGCCTGCCTCGGCCTCCCAAAGTGTTGGGATCACAGGTGTGAGCCACCGATCCAAACACCAGGCTGGGCGTGGTGGCTCACGCCTATAATCCCAGCACTTTGGGAGGGTGAGGCGGGCGGATCACCTGAGGTCGGGAGTTCGAGACCAGCCTGATCAACATGGAGAAACCCTGTCTCTACTAAAAATACAAAATCACCCACGCCCAGTGGCACAGGCCGTAATCCCAGCGACCCAGAACCTCAGGATGCGGTCTTATTTGAAAACAGGGTATGTGCAGATGTAATTAGTTAAGATGAAGTCATGGTGGATGAGGGGTAGGCCCTAAATCAATGCCTGGTGTCCTTATAAGACAAAGCAGGTTTGGCACCATGCCTCATGCCTGTAATCTCAGCACTTTGGGAGACCGAGGCAGGCAGATCGCTTGAGCCCGGGAGCTTGAGACAAGCCTGGGCAACATGGTGAAACCCTGTCTCTACAAAAAGTATAAAAATTAGCTGGGCATGGTAGCACATGCCTGTAATCCCAGCTACTTGGGAGGCTGAGGCAGGAGGATTACCTGAGCAGGAGATGAGGGAGGCAGAGGTTGCAGTGAGCTGAGATCGTACCACTGCACTCCAGCCTGCGGGAAAAAACCCCATTAAACAACAAAAGATAAAGGAGAGGGAGATGAGACACATAGACACGGAGGAGAACGTCTGGCTGCAGAGGCAGAGACTGGGATGGTGTAGCCACAGGTGAGGATGCCGGCAGCCCCCAGAGGCAAGGAAGGACTCCTGCTGAGAGGCGCTGGAGGGAGTATGGCCTTGCTGACACGCGACTATGAATCTCTGGACTCCAGAACTGAGAATAAACTGTTTTCGGCCACCCAGTTTGTGGTCATTTATTATGACAGCCCCAAGAAGCCAATATGGCAAATATATGGAGAAAGGCCCAGACAGAGGGCACAACAATTTTGGTTTTTTGTTTTTGTTTTTTTTTTTTTTTTGAGAGAGTCTCGCTGTGTTGCCCAGGCTGGAGGGCAGCGGTGGCAATCTCAGCTCACTGCAACCTCCGCCTTCCGGGTTCAAGCAGTTCTCATGCCTCAGTCTCCCGAGTAGCTGGGGTTGGCGCAATCTTGGCTCACTGCAACCTCCGCCTTCCGGGTTCAAGCAGTTCTCCTGCCTCAGCCTCCTGAGTAGCTGGGATTACAGGGGCACGCCACCACACCTGGCTACCTTTTGTATTTTTTGTAGAGATGGAGCTTCGCCATATTGCCCAGGCTGGTCTCAAACTCCTGGCCCCCAGTGATCCACCTGCCTCAGCCTCCCAAAGTGCTGGGATGACAGGCATGAGCCACCATGCTTCTGACAGCACAGTTGAGCCCCATGTGTCCAATTCGCAGCCACCCAGCAGCCACTGAGCACTTGAAATGGGGCCCATCCAAATGGACATATGCTGCAAGCATAAAATACACATTGCCATTGTCAGCTGATGGATAAACAAACGTAGGGCCTGCACACAATGGAATGTACTCAGTCTTAGAATGGAAGGAGATTCCGACATGGGCTACAACATGGGTAAACCTCGAAAACATTCTTAGGTGAAATAAGCCAGACACAAAAGGAAAAATATGATATGACTCCACTTAGAGGAGACGCCTAGAGTAGTTACATCCATAGAGACAGTAAGTAGAATGGTGGGTGCCAGGGGCGAGTGGGAAATTAGTATTTAATGGGACAGTGTTTCAGTTTTGTGAGATGACAAGAGTTCTGGAGATGGATGGTGGTGGTGGCTGCACAACACTGTGAATGTACTTAGTGCCCCTGAACTGTACACTTAAAAATGACTAAGACAGGGCCGGGTGTGGTGGCTCACGCCTGTAATCCCAGCACTTTGGGACTCCAAGGCAGGAGGATTGCTTGACGTCAGGAGTTTCAGCCAAGCCTGGGCAACACAGTGAGACCCCCACCTCTACCGAAAAAATTTAAAAATTAGCCAGGCGTGGTGGTGCACACCTGTCATCCCAGTTACTTAGAAGACTGAGGTAGGAGACTGTCTCTTATACACATCTAGATGAGCCCAGGAGGTTGAGACTATGGTGAACTATAATTGCGCCACTGCACTCCAGCCTTGAAGACAGTGCCCCGTCTCAAAAAAAAAAAAAAAAAAAGGGAGAGCAGGGGTTAAGATGGTAAATTTTATGTAAAATGTACGTTACGTATTTTTCACAATAGAATATGAATATATACACATATACACACATACATACATATGTATGTATCCTACCAGATTTCAAAGACTTAATATGAAAAAAATGCAAAATATCTCATTGATAATCTCAATGGTAATTTTTATATTGATTACATGTTACAAGGAAACTTACTGCTTTGGATCTATTGGGTTCAATAAAATATATTATAGAAATTACTTTCGGCCGGGCGCGGTGGCTCAAGCCTGTAATCCCAGCACTTTGGGAGGCCGAGACGGGCGAATCACGAGGTCAGGAGATCAAGACCATCCTGGCTAACACGGTGAAACCCCGTCTCTACTAAAAAATACAAAAAACTAGCCGGGCGAGGTGGCGGGCGCCTGTAGTCCCAGCTACTCGGGAGGCTGAGGCAGGAGAATGGCGTGAACCCGGGGGGCGGAGCTTGCAGTGAGCTGAGATCCGGCCACTGCACTCCAGCTTGGGCGACAGAGCGAGACTTCGTCTCAAAAAAAAAAAAAAAAAAAGAAATTACTTTCATCTGGCCAGGCACCATGGCCCACGCCTATAATCCCAGCACTTTGGGAGGCCGAGGCAGGCGGATCATGAGGTCACCATCCTGGCTAGCACTGTGAAACCCCGTCTCTACTAAAAATACATAAATTAGCTGAGCGTGGTGGCACGTGCCTGTGGTCCAGGCTACTCGGGGAGGCTGAGGAAGGAGAATCACTTGAACCCGGGAGGCGGAGGTTGCAGTGAGCTGAGATCGCCCCACTACACTCTAGCCTGGGTGACAGAGCGAGACTTCATCTCAAAAAAAAAAAAAGAAAAAAGAAAAATTACTTCATCTGTTTCTTTTTTTTGTTTTTTGAGACAGAGTTTCGCTCTTGTCACCCAAGCTGGAGTGCAGTGGCACGATCTCGGCTCACTGCAACCTCTGCCTCCCAGGTTCAAGCGATTCTCCTTGCCTCAGCCTCCCAAGTAGCTGGGATTACAGGCACCAGCCAACATGCCTGGCTAATTTTTTTATTTTTTTAAGTAGAGACGTGGTTTCACTATGTTGGCCAGGCTAGTCTCGACCTCCTGACCTAGTGATTCACCCGCCTCGGCCTCCCAAAGTGCTGGGATTACAGGAATGAGCCACCGTGCCTGGCCTCTTCTTACTTTTTCGAATGTGCCAAGTAGAAGAATGACAATGACTTCTCTTTTACTGAGCAGTGTTGTTCTGCAGTGCCCTTCAGAAAATGACAACGTGGTCAGTTTTCCTCTTCCCCTGGTGACTAAGCTGTTCCTTTAGAGCCCAAAGATTTTTTTTCCAGACCCATGAGCAAATCTTCACACCCCATCCCCCGGCACGATGGCTTGCATACCTGTCATTCATTTCTGCATGTGCTAACAAGTTTCTGTGCGCTGCCCTCCCGCTGACAAGCTGGATTTCCACAAACAGCTGGGAGTGAAGTGCTTTTTAATCTGGAGACTTCCGGGGGTAGAGGAGCCTGCCAGGTGCCTCTGAGCACAATGCCCCAGTTGAACTGCTGGGAAGGCCACACTGTTTCGTGCAGAGCTGGCTCCTCTCAGCACCCCCTCACCCCCCACACAGGAACCGGAGACTGCACCCCCAAGTCCTCAGTCTACCCCTGCCTCTGCCCGGCACATTCTCGGCCCTCACTTCCCGGCCTCCACCTTCTTCCAAGGACCTTGTTTGTCCCAGGTCTGTTCTCCTAGCAGGTGGAAGACATGCTTTGTCCGTGCTGTGTTCCCATGGTTTCCCATGCAAAATAAAAATAACCACGAAAGGCACGCCTGGCATCTGCCCGGTCTTTCCACTCAGGCGGGAGGGCTGCTGCCATGTGCCTCCTGAGCTAACCCTTTGGGAGCTAACCCTTTGGGAGCCGGACCCACGCTAGATGCCATTTAAGTGTGTCTCAGATCGCTCACATGTGGGCTGATTCATGACAAGCCCAGCAGGGATCTGGAAGGCTGTGGAAGCAAAGCAAAGCTTCCCAGGTGGAGGGTGCTGCGAGCGTGTGTGCACTGATGCACAGGGAAGCGGCTCAGAGCCCTCAGGTCCAGGCCCTGTAGGTCCCTGAGGCCTCTGGGCGCCCTGCAGAAGTATCAGAAGTTTAACATAGTTTCCCTATGGCCCAGCAATTCCACTCCTAGGTATACACCTCAAAGAACTGAAAACAGAGGTCCACACAAAAGCTTGAGTGCAATGTTCACAGCAGCACAATTCACAACAGCCAAAAGGTGGTGACGTCTCACAGGTCCATCCACAGATGAATGGGCAAATGACATGCGGTATGGCCACAGAACAGAATATGATTCAGACATGAAAAGGAAAGGCCAGGCACAGTGGCTCACGCCTGTAATCCCAGCACTTTGGGAGGCCAAGGTGGTCAGATCACCTGAGGTCAGAAATTCAAGGCCAGCACGGCCAATATGGTGAAATCCTGTCTCTATTAAAAATACAAATATTAGATGGACGTGGTGGTGCACACCTGTAGTCCCAGCTACTTGGGAGGCTGAGGCAGGAGGATCACTTGAACCTGGGAGGTGGAGGTTGCAGTGAGCCAAGATTGCACTACTGCACTCCAGCCTGGGCAACGGAGTGAGACTCCATCTCAAAAACAAAAACAAAAACAAAAAAGTCCTCCTTCTTGGGCTGAAGGAAATCGGGATAGGGTGTCCGGGATCCTCCAGGCCCAGGCTTACTTTGCTGCTAGAAAACTTTCTAACGTGCAAGTCACTGCAGCAGGGAGCCCCCAGCCCCAGCATGTGCCTCCCTGCCCTGCCTCCAACCTGGCAAAGTCCAGAACAGGCACAGGGCGGGCACTCCATCCGAGATAAGGGAGACAAAGGAATGCATGGCAGGCCTCTGTCTGGAATCGTAAGCTCTTGGGCAGTGGAACGCCACGGCGGACCAATCCATGGCGGGCGTGATTTCAGTCTCCCCCGCAGCCTTAACCACAGGGTCTCCAGCAGCCCCGGGTCAAAGGGTCCTAGAGAGACATAAGCCTTCCTTCAGGGAGCTGATTTCAGCTGATCTGGGTTCCACTTCTGACTCTGCTAACTTGCTGTGTGACCTTGAACAAATCACTCTCCCTCTCTCAGTCTAAACTTTTCTCATCTGTTCAATCAGTAGGTTGGACTGGATAATGATAACCTGTAGTAATAATGCCTAATACTTGCTGAGTGTTTTCTGTGTACCAGGTAAGATTCTAACGGGTCTATACAGATTCACTGATTTTACCCTCATGACAATCTTCTGAGGGAGGTATGGTCATTTCTCCCATTTTTACATGGGGGGCAACTTAGGCACATGAAGGTCATGTGACTTGATCAAAGTCACATAGCAGGGAGGTTTCAGGGTCAGGACTCAAACCTGGGCTGCCTGGCTCCAGAGACAGTGCTTAGAATCATGAGAACTTTTGTTTTCATTGTTACTAATCACATCTCAACAAAGGAAATCCAAGGAAAAGAGAATCCAGACCGGAATCAAACTTTTCATTTTTCCTTGGTTCCCATAGTCCTTTTCAGTGCCATATATGTTTTTATATATAAATTTATACACACACACACACACACAC
>NW_012103587.1:76056-86077 GCF_000951045.1 Mandrillus leucophaeus
AGTAGCTGGGATTACAGGCACACGCCACCATGCCTGGCTAATTTTTGTATTTTTAGTAGAGATGGGGTTTCATCACGTTGACCAGGCCTCAAACTCCTGACCTCAAATGATCCACCTGCCTCCGCCTCCCAAAGTGCTGGGATTACAGGCGTGAGCCACCGCGCCTGGCCTTCAGTGCCATACTTGATTCTGCAGAGTGGTCACCACACATTCTGAAGTTGGGCACCCACCCAAGGTCCGTCCCCATCCCATCAAACATGAGGAGGAGGCTCATGTGGGGAGCCATGGAGTTTCTCAGAAGTGATGACTCTGAGATTCCTTGGGGTGAGCTGCAGGAGGCACCCCTGCTTTAGTGGGCAGGAAGCTGCAGGGCTGAGCAGAGCAGGTACTGCCCACAGCCCCGCCTGGCCCGAATCTTGCGGCCCGTCTGTCCTTTTCCCAGCACCAGAAGAGGCCCTGTATAAAGGTTCTAGACAAGTGCTTATTGGATGAGTGACAGTTCGGGGGATCCAGCGCCATTCAGGTCTGGGATGCCATCCCGGCCTGCTCACTGGTAAGTGTGTGTCTGTGGTAAGAGCCTCTAATCTCCTCCCAGCACACTTAGAATAAAATCCGAACTTTAGCCTCTAAGGAGCTATATGATCTGACCCCTGTGACCTCATCTCCAACCTCCCGAGCCCTCAATCATCTTCTGATACCCTAGCCTTCTTTTTTTCATCTTACTGTCGCTCAGGCTGGAGTGCAGTGGTATAATCTCAGCTCACTGCGGCCTCAACCTCCTGGGCTCAAGTGATCCTCCCGTTTCAGCCTTCAAGTAGCTCAGACTACAAGTGTGTACCACTGCACCTGGCTAATTTTTAAAAAAAATTTCTAGTAGAGATGGGGTCTATGTTGCCCAGGCTGGTCTCGAACTCCTGGCCCCAAGTGATCTTCCTGCTTCAGCCTCCCAAAGTGCTGGGATCACAGGAGTGAGCCACCACGCCTGGCCTACACTAGCCTTCTTGGTTTCCCTCAAATGCTCATGTCCCAGG
The DNA here is from genome assembly GCF_000951045.1 of Mandrillus leucophaeus. Classification (NCBI taxonomy): domain Eukaryota; kingdom Metazoa; phylum Chordata; class Mammalia; order Primates; family Cercopithecidae; genus Mandrillus; species Mandrillus leucophaeus. The sequence continues at coordinate 77,088 of NW_012103587.1, forward strand.
GCCTTTGCACGACTGCCCCTGCAACCCCAACCCAACACACACAGATAATTGTGTGGTTCACTCTGTTACTTCATGAGGGTTCAAATGGGACCTCCTCGGAGGCCTTCCCCGACGGCTGTATCCAAAGATGGCCCTACCAAGTCACTCTATCACATGCCCCACTGCAGCTTTCCCAGAGCACGGCCACCCCCTGGACCTATGGCATCTGTGTGTTTACACGTAAAGCCCCTTTCTCCTCTGCACAGCACACAAGCTTCCCAAGGGCAGGGTCGCTGTCACGTTTAACACGTATCCCAGGGCCAAGAGAGGAGCCTGACAAACAGAGGAGAACCTGTGACAGTTTGCTGAAAGGACCTCTGTGTCACCATCTGTAGACTGAGGCTACAGTATGTCTCTCTGGAAGGGTTACGGTGTGAATCAACATGACACAGAAGGCAAAGGGCTTTGGAATCAGCCAGCACCGCACCAACGTCCAGGGGCGGTGGCGACCATCGCTGATGTGGACGATGAGAAAAGGAACGGCCGGCCCCCTTGCACTGGCGCCGGCCCCTGCTTACCTTCATGCTTCTGGAACTCCTCCTCTGAGAAGCTGACATCCTTGTGGGAGAGGTTGGTCATGAGCTGCTTGTTCTCCTCCTGCAGCTGGGCGATCTGGGAGAGGAGGTCCTGCGCCTCCCCTCGCCACACATCCTCCACCAGCTCCAGCTCCTGCCATGGCGAGGGGACAGTGTGGGTCACTGCCCGCCCAGGGCGGCGGCCCCACCCACCCCAACCCTCAGGGGCAGCTAGGGTTGCTGGGACTTCAGAAGTGGGCATCAGGCAGCTGGGCCAGCAAGGCCACCACGAGCCCCATATGGCACCTTTGCAAGAAACAGAAGGCACCCTTCTTTGGGGCAGATGCCTGTGTTTATGCTGTTAGGACCAGGCCCAGTGAGAACTGCCCCAAGGATAACCACAAAGCTGGTGCCGCATCTTGGAGCTCTCTTCAGAGCAGACAGAGCTGCCCCAGGATACGGGGGTTCTAACATTCCCAACCTCTGGGGGGCACACCCCCGGTCTCTGGACAGTTGGGACAAATCTCTCTCCAAGACAGCCAGAGGTCTTGAGAATCCTGGGGATGCCGAGGCAGGCAGGGGCCCCGGCCCCAGCGTTCCTTAGGTGTCTGATCTAGGTGTCTCTCCATGGGGTCTTCAACCACTGACGTGACCACCCTGAGCCTCAGTTTCCCTCAGTGGGGGAACCAGAACAAAGGCTCACAAAGTGAATGTGAGGATAAATAAAATCGGTCTATTAAAGTTATTTTGTGGGTGGCTGTAGTCAAAGAAATAGCCAATAACAAGTGCTGACAAGGACAGGAAGAAACTGGAACCCTCCTACACTGCTGGTGGGAATGGAAAACGGTGCGGACGTTTTGGAAAACACTCTGGCAGTTTTGCAAAATATTAACACAGAGTTACTGTAGGACCCAGAGATTCCAGGCCTTGGATCAGCTCAAGAGGTATGAACACAATGTCCATATGAAAACGTATGCAGGTGAATGTTCCTCACAGCATTACTGCTAGTAGCCAAAAGGCAGAAACTCCAGTGTCCATCAACTGATGAATGGGTAAATAAACGTGGCACATCCAAACAATGGAACATTATTCGGCCATGAAAAGGAATGAAAGTCTGACATATGCTGCAACATAGGTGGACCCTGAAAACATTATGGAAAGAAGCCAGACACAAAAGGTCACATGTTATATGATCAGTTTTAGAAAATGTCTAATATCGGCAAATCCATAGACATAGGAAGCAGACTGGAGGTTGTCTAGAGCCAGAGTGCTACAGGGGAAACGAGGAATGACTGTGAATGGGATGGATTTTCTTTTGGGGGGTGATGAAAATGTTCTAAAATTGATAGTGGCCGGGAGCGGTGGCTCACACCTGGAATCCCAGCACTTTGGGAGGCCAAGGCAGGCGGATCACTTGAGGTCAGGAGTCCAGGACCAGCCTGGCCAACATGGCAAAACCCCGTCTCTACTAAAAATACAAATATTAGCTGGGCGTGGTGGTGGGCACCTGTAATCCCAGCTGCTCGGGAAGCTGAGCCAGGAGAACTGCTTGAACCTGGGAGGCAGAGGCTGCAGTAAGCTGAGATCAAGCCACTGCACTCCAGCCTAGGGCACACAGTGAGACTCCATGTCAAAAAATAAAATATAAATAAAATAATAAAATAAAAAATAAAATAAAATAGTGGTTCAAGACATGGACACTGGAGCCTGCTGACCCAAGTTTGAATCCTGTTTCTGCTGCTTACTAGCTGACCTTGGCGAGTGATTCAACCTTCTGGTGCCCCAGAAATAGGGAAACTAGTGTAGTATCTGCCGGGGAGGGTGGGTGTGAGGATTAAATGGTTACTATAAGTAAAGTGCCTGGAACATGCCTGGCACCCAGAAAGCACTAACAATGTGTATGCTGATCTCTGTCCCATCCCTACAATCCATCACAAGTGGCCAGGTGGCCGGATGCTAGGCATGGCCTCTGTCCATCTTCTAAATAAGTTCTCAGACCCACCTCCTTTGTCACAAGCCTGCCGCACTGGGGAAGAGAGGAGTAAGAGCTTAGTATTTGCACAGAGGGCACAAGGTCACCAGGGGAGGTGAAGGGCAGGGCCGGGGTGGAAGTGGTGGTGAAGGGATGGAGAGGGCATGTTGACCTCCCACAAGCAGGTGTGGCCTGGAAGCAGAAAGAGGCTCATCCAGCTCTGTTCCTCTCTGTTCCCAACTGGCACAGGCCAGGCTCACACAGGGCTCAGAGAATATTAGTCAAGTGTAACTGGCTGGGGCAGGCAGAATAACGGCTCTAAAGTCATCCAAGTCCTAATCCCTGAGAATATGTTAACTTATGTGGCAAAAGGGACTGTGCAGAGCTGATTAAGTTAAGGATCTCAGACATGGCACGGTGGCTCATACCTATAATCCCTGTAATTTAGGAGGCTGAGGTGGGAGCACTGATTTAGGCAAGGGTTTGAGAACAGCCTGGGCAACATGGCAAAGCCCCGTCTCTACAAAAAATACAAAAATTAGCTGGGCATGGTAGTGCACGCCTGTAGTACCAGCTACTTGGGAGGCTGAGGTGGAAGGATCACTTGAGCCCAGGAGGTTGAGGCTGCCGTGAGCTGTGACTATACCACAGCACTCCAGCCTGGGCGACACAGCAAGATCCCACCTTTTTTTTTTTTTTTAGAAAAGGCTCTCGAGGCTGGGCATGATGGCTCATGCCTATAATCCCAGCAATTTGGGAGGCCAAGGCAGGAAGATCACTTGAGGTCAGGAGTTCGAGACCAGCCTGGCCAACACGGCGAAACTCCATCCACTAAAAATACAAAAATTAGCTGGGCGTGGTGGCATGCGCCTGAAATTCCAGCTACTCAGGAAGCTGAACCAGGAGAACCACTTGAACCTGGGAGGTGGAGGTTGCAGTGAGCCAAGATTGTGCCACTGCACTCCAGCCTGGGCGACAGAGTGAAACTGTGTCTCACAAAAAAAAAAAAAAAAGGCTCGTGAGATGGGGAGATGATTCTGGATTATCTGGCTGGATTATCTGGTGGTCTGGTGGGCCGATGTCATGTCAGGGTCTTCATAAGAGGAGGGCAGGTCAGCATTAGACAAATATGAGGGAGATGGGAAGAAGCTACACTGCTGGCTTTGAAGATAGAGGAAGGGGCCACAAGCCAGGGAATGCAGAGTCCACAAGTTGGGGAAGGCAAAGAAACGGACCCTCCTTCACAGCCCCACAAAGGAGTGGAGCCTTCCCAACACCTTGATTTGAATTCAGTGAGAGCCATTTCTGACTTCTGACGTCCAGAAATTTTTCAGTATTATTCATATTGCTATTACCCATATGCCTCCATAATACTGTATGACATTGTATCCATAATATTGAATTATCCAGTTCAATGAGACAGTACGTTTCTGGCCAGGCGTGGTGGGTCACGCCTGTAATCCTAGTACTTTGGGAGGCTGAGGCAGGAGAATCACTTCAGCCTAGTAATCTGCGGCCAGCCGGGGCAACATGGCAAGACCCCATCTCTGCTGAAAATTAAAAAAATTAGCTGGGTGTGGTGGCACACACCTGCAGTACAGCTACTTGGGAAGCTGAGGCGGGAGGATCACTTGAGCCCATGGGGCTGAGGCTGCAGTGAGCCATGGTCACGGCACGGCACTCCACCCTGGGCAAGAGAGTGAGATGCTGTCTCAGAAAAAAAAAAAAAAAAAAAAGATAACACATTTCTGCTGTTTTGAGCCACTAAGTTTGTGTTCATTTGTTATAGCAGCCACAGGGGATGAACACAGACTTTAACCCTCAGTTCTCTTTTTTGCTTCTCTCAACGAACTGAAGTTGATGCTGGGGTTGCTGATTCTTGCCTCTGAGGTGACCACTCAGAATCTCAAGCTGCCTCCATACCAGCTCAGTGGCTCTCCCGAGAAGTCAGCCCTGATCAGTTATCTCCTTCACGTTCCTCCCTCAGCACCGAGTCCTCAAATTCCTCATCCGAGCCTACGAGCCCCAGCACCTTCCTGATTCATCTCCCAGTTCTCTTCCTTACTCGCTCTGCTCCAGCCACACTGACTCTGTGTTCCTTGAACACACTAAGTACATTCCTACCTCAGGACCTTTGCACTTCTCACGTCTTCTGCCTAGAATGCCTCTCCCCCAGATCAATCTGTGGCTGGATCCTATCCTTCATTCAGATCTCAGCTCAGATGTCACCTCCTCAGGGAAGCCTTCCTGACTACCCCATCTGTTAGACCACCACCCTAGTGAGTCTCCTTCATGTCTCCCAGTTTTATTTTCTTTATGGCACTTATCACAGGCTGATTTTTTTTCCGAGACAAAGTCTCACTCTGTTGCTCAGGCTAGAGTGCAGTAACATGATCTCGGCTCAATGCAACCTTCACCTCCCAGGTTCAAGCGATTCTCCTGCCTCAGCCTCCTTAGTAGCTGGGATTACAGGCACACGCCACCATACCCAGCTAACTTTCGTATTTTTAGTAGAGATGAGGTTTCGCCATATTGGCCAGGATGGTCTCAAACTCCCGACCTCAAGTGATCCAGCTGCCTTGGCCTCCCAAAGTGCTGGAATTACAGGTGTGAACCACCGCGCCCAGCCTGAATTTTTTTTTTTGTTTTTTTTAATCTATCTTGGCTAGGCACAGTGGCTCACACCCGTAGTCCCAGCACTTTGGGAAAACAAGACAGGACGACTGCTTGAGCCCAAGAGTTCAAGACTAGCCTGGGCAACATAGTGAGACTTTGTCTCTAAAGGAAAAAAAAAAAATTACAGTGTGCCTGTAGTCTTAGCTGCTCAGGAGGCTGAGGCAGGAGGATCACTTGAACCCAGGTGTTCAAGGCCGCAGTGAGCCATGATGCCATCATTGCTCTCTAGCCTGGATGACAGAGTAAGTCCCTGACTCAAAAAAAAAAAAGAGAAAAAAATCTCTGTCTCCCCCTCATGCTATGGCTGTTGAGCATTTGACATGTGGCTGGTCTGAGTGGAAATGTGCAGCAGGGGTTACAGACACACCAGATTTCAAAGATGTAGTAGGAAAAAAAGAGTGCAGAATATCAAATGATAAGTTTTTATATTGATTATATGTTGAAACGAAAATATTTTGGATATACTGGGTCCCATAAGATATATTAAGATTAACCTCACTGGTTTGTTATTTTGTTGTTTTTGAGACAGAGTCTCACTCTGTCACCCAGGCTGGAGTGCAGTGGTGCAATCTCGGCTCACTGCAATCTCTGCCTCCTGGGTTCAAGCGATTCTTCTGCCTCAGTCTCCTGAATAGCTGGGATTACAGGCACCCACCATCATGCCCGGCTAATTTTTGTATTTTTAGTAGAAATGGGGGTTCGCCATATTGGCCAAGCTGGTCTTCAATTCCTGACCTCAAGTGATCCACCCGCCTTGGCCTCCCAAAGTGCTGGGATTACAGGTGTGAGCCACCGCACCCAGCCAACCTCACTGTTTTTTTATTAACATGGCAAAGCTGCATAATATTTCTATAGTATAGCACTGCATTAAAAAGTCAGGCTCATCAGGGCCAAGGCCTCATCTGTCATGGTCATTACTGTCTCCCCAGTGTCCAGAACAACGTCTGGCACACAGTAGGTTCTCAGTAAATATATTTGCTGAATGGGTGAATGAATAGCACAGTCTGGTATGTTACATGCAAGCGTATCAGCCCAGCCATTGCTTTCTAGAATTTATTTGTGTTTTCCCTTTCTTCCCTGTGACCCGCCTGCTGCCTGACATGAGATTTTGCTTTTCTCTGCAGAGCCATGGCACCGAGAAGGGCACTGTGTTCACTATGGCCTGTCAACAGGTTTGCAGACTGAGTAATGAGACAGAACATGATCCAACTGTGGCCTGCATCTGAGTGATGAGTGGAAGTGAGTGAGTGGGTCTACTGGGAGGAGGAGTGGGGGGAAGAAAGTGTATGTGCTTTACTGGAGCCATAATTGCTGAAAGAGAGAGCGGAAAGGAAGGGGGGGGAAGGGGAAGAAGAAGGGGAAAGGGAAGAGGAATGGAGGCGGACAGACTAAACCAGGATATGCCAAAAAGATTTTTGTGGAAATATCATCTTGAAGAGCCTTTGAGACTTCAGGGAAAAAAAAAAAAAAAATCATACAAGTCTCTCTCTATCCCAAGAATGTGAAGTCAAGGGGTCTGGGGCTGGGGTAGGAAAGGAATTGCATCCTTGATTTAGAGAGGTCATCCTCAATGTAAGTCAACAAGCCCTGGCCCTGAGCGCACGGTGTTCACTTCCCAGCTGAACGTGTTCCAGAGGCAACAAGTGCAGCTGCTGAGAATTCCATGTGACTTCGGACCTGGTGGCCTCCGATGGCTTCCAAGGATTTCTCTCAGCCCCTCTGCCATGGAACTAAACAGCCCCAGTTTGGGGACAGTATAGATGCCAGGACTTCTGTGTGATCTGGTCAAAGCCCCTTGGTCCCTGTTAATAAGAGGCGCCACACGAGAGGATTTCCAAGGTCCCTTGCCTCCTTGACCCTCTATGAGAGATGGAAGCCTCTAGGGTAGGAGTAGAGGTGCTTGGGGGTGGGGACGGTTTCCTAATGTGAGCCTGTGAGCACCTCAGTGAACGTCTCTCCAGGCCCAAAAAGAATTTTAACACTTGTAAAGCCCTTGCTATGGGCAGGTTCTGTCCTGAACACTTTATATGTATTTATATTAACTCCTTTAAGCCTCATCACGTTCTACTGCGGGGTACTATTACTATCCCATTTTAGAACTGAGGAAACTGAAGCACAGAGATGCTGGGGGATTTGCCCAAGATCGCACAGCCTGCACGTGGTGGGGTTTGAAACCAGGCTGTCTAGCTCCAAAGTCCCAGCTTCTAGGAGTCTTGAAATTAATTACAGGTCAAAGCATTTTCAGGCTCCCAGATACCCTGGAAATGCTGCTCGACTCTTGGGAGCCTGAGTTTCCTTCCTGCCCCTAGGGCATAGGGACGCATGAGGACGAGCATAGTCAAACATGGCAGTAGAGCTGCCAACTACCTGTGGGTCTGCCCTGAGGTTAAGGGTTCAGATCCAGCTTTGGCTATTTTCCTCCAAAACACAGAGATCCATCCAAGTATACAACAGGGGATGGCCTGCCCCTGAGGTTCAGAGACGCCAGTTGTATTTCCGGAGGCTGAACAGCAAGCTGGAGACTGCTCAGACACCCTGATCCCTCAAGGAAAGGTGTTTCCTCCCATTCTCAGTCTGAAGGGGCTGCCAAGAGCATCCCTGGCTGAGGTTAGGGCAGGAAACCACATGTCTTTCACTTCCTTTTCTCCAGGAACCTCGTCTGGACTCCAGGCCCAGTGGGGAGGCCCTGATTCAGAGAGACTCCTGATCACAGGGCAGAGGCTCAGCCTAAAAGCCACCCCAAATCATCCCTTTCCCCCAATTCAAACAGGGTGGGGAGGAGACACGGGACTGGGACTCTCTCATCACTAATTCGGGACAAATCCCTCCTCCCATTGTGACCCTTGGTTTCTTCATCTGTAAAATGAAGATAATCTTTATAGAGTCCTGTGAGGATTAAGGATAAAATCAAAGAGGAGAGAACACTGGTTGCCACAGGTTCATAAGCTAGGAGAGTCCGTCCCGGGAAGAAAGTTGTAAATATGAACCTGGAGACTGGGGGTCAGAAAGCTCAGTGGCTGGAGGTCACATTCCCTTTGCTCTGGGGAGACTGGGGGTGGGGGATGAAGAAAGGGTCCTGGGCCTGATGTCACATCTTCTTGGGAAACACGGGAGGGCAAGAGGCTTATTTCATGTCTGGAAAAGAATAATACTGTCTAAGCACTTAGCTTATATGGCCCCATTTAATTCTTCTAAGGTGGGTCCTATTATGATCACCATTTGACAGGTGAGGAAATAAAGCACAGAGAGGTTAAGTAACTTACCCAAAGTCACACAGCTATTAAACTGTGTGTAAAGGTGGGATTGGAACTCCAGAGAACAGCTCTTAATCTCTCGGGTGGTATCTGCCAGCCACCCCTGGTCGGGCAAAGGAAGGTCAGGGCCTCCCTCCCTCCCCACGTAGGGTCTCCTCTGGTCCGGTCCCCGAACACACACACGTGTGCACCCACAGCTGCCCAATCCGGAAGAGCCCTTGGGTCCCCGCGGTCCCACTGCCCAGACGGACAGACCAAGGCCGCCGCCCACCTTCTGGTGCTTGCGCTCCTTCTCGATGCGGTCCATCCTCTCTAGGCGCAGGCGGTCCAGCTCCAGGCGCAGCTCGTCCAGCTCGGGCGCGACGTGGTGGCGGCTGACCAGCACCTCCAGGATCTCCAGGACGCGCACGACCTTGGGCATGAGGCGCGCGATGGCCTCGCAGCCGTGCTGGTCGATGACCCGCTCGAACTCGTGGCCCACAAGCGACGCGATGTCGTACACGTCCATGACGGTCAGCTCGGCCACGTTCTTCT
>NW_012103587.1:86853-91210 GCF_000951045.1 Mandrillus leucophaeus
GGGACGATTCGCTGCTCTGGGGAGCCGCCCCGACCTTGGAGAGGGATGGAGGGGTCACGAGGAGGTCCCCGGGCTGGGGCTCATCCCGGAAAGAAAACGGGGACGCCCCGGCCCGCAGACCCTCCCCGCAGACCCGGCCCCCTGCAGAGGCGCCCGGAGCCCCAGGGCGCTCCTCCCCGAGCCACATCCATCACTGGCTCCGTGTGACATAAACGCCACTTCACAGTAGGGCGAAGCCCGCTTGGCATCCCAGCACCACGAGTTTTCTCTTGTCCCAAGGCCCCCTGTCCATTTGGGCTGTCCAAATCCACTTGTCCATCAGACCCCCTCCCACTCCCGGGAGAACCTTTCCTGAACCCAGAACCCCATCCACTCTCCCTGCCCCCCACGCAGGAGTTAAGGACCCCCTTGCAAACTCACAGTCCCCTGCTTGCCCCACCAGAATTGCTCTTAGCATCCTGAGTTTTCACACTGTGGTAGCAGATAGGTTTCCACCGTCTGACTGTTAGCTCCTTGAGGGAGGAAATCTTAATGCCCTTGTAGCCATAAAGTGCACCCCAACCTGGCACGTATTGATTAAAAATCTAAAAGTTGGCCGGGCGCGGTGGCTCACGCCTGTAATCCCAGCACTTTGGGAGGCCGAGGCGGGCAGATCACCTGAGGTCGGGAGTTCAAGACCAGCCTGACCAATATGAAGAAACGCTGTCTCTACTAAAAACACAAAATTAGCCGGACTTGGTGGCACATGCCTGTAATCCCAGCTACTCAGGAGGCTGAGGCAGGAGAATCGCTTGAACCCGGGAGGCGAGGGTTGCAGTGAGCCGAGATTGCACCACTGCACTCCAGCCTGGGCAACAAGAGCAAAACTTCACCTCAAAAAAAAAAAAAAAAAAGTTTTTTTTATTAATTTTTTCATAGAGACAGGGGTCTCACTATGTTGCCGACGCTGGCCTTAAACCCCTAGACTCGAGCGATCCTCCTGCCTCAACCTCCCCAAAGTGTTGGGATTACAGGCGTGAGCCACCGTGCCTGGCCCCAAATTCTAAAAGTTTAAAATATATTGAGTATTTGCTTTACGTGTAGTTAAAAAATATGCAGTGTTTACTATGTGCCAAGCATTATTCTAAGTGCTTTACTAATATTACCTCATGTAATCCTGACTACATGGCTTCCTAAAGAGTGGCCTAAGGACGGCGGGGATCCCCAGTACCCAAAGGGTCTCTGGGAGGTTCTCCCTTTCTCCAGCTGCAAGTCAGTGTCAGGCTGGGTGTTCCTCATATTCTCAACACGAAACGGCGGAGTGCAGCGGACAGTGCAGAAGCGGTGTTGAGGCACCAGCTCCTTTCTAATGAGCAAGACGCTAAAGACTTGCAAACGCATAAACCAATACCACCACTGACAAGATTGCTTCAAATTTATTTTGGAGCACAGCATTATTCTTATTTTAAAAAGTACATATGGGCTGGGTGCAATGGCTCATGCCTGTGATCCTAGTACTTTGGGAGGCCGAGATGGGAGGATTTCTTGAGCTCAGGAGTTCAAGACCAGCCTGGGCAATATAGTGAGAACACCCCCCTCCCCCGTCCCTATAAAAAAAAATTAAAAATTAAAAAATTGGCCGGGTGCAGTAGCTCACGCCTGTAATCCCAGCACTTTGGAAGGCTGAGGCAGACGAGGTCAGGAGTTCAAGACCAACCTGGCCAAGATGGTGAAACCCTGTCTCTACTAAAAATACAAAAATTAGCCGGGTGTGATGGTGCATGCCTGTAATCCCAGCAGCTCGGGAGGCTGAGGCAGAGAATTGCTTAAACCTGAAAGGCAGAGGTTGCAGCGAGCCGAAATCGTGCCACTGCACTCCAGACTGGGCGACAGAGTGAGACTCCATCTCAAAATAATAATAGTAATAATAATATAATAAAATAAATAAGTAATAAAAAGATAAAAAAAATTAAGGCCAGGGGCGGTGGCTCACGCCTTTAATCCTAGCGCTTTGGGAGGCCAAGGTGGGAAAATTTCTTGAGCTCAGGAGTTTGAGACCAGCCTGGCCAACATGGCAAAACCCCGCCTCTACTAAAAACACGAAAATTAACTAGACATGGTGGCATGTGCCTGTAATCTCAGCTACTCAAGAGTCTGAAGCACGAGAATCATTAGAGCCTGGGAGGCAGAGGTTGCAGTGAGCTGAGATCGTGCCACTGCACCCCATCCAGCTTAGGCAACCAGAGTAAAACTCCGTCTCAAAAAAAAAAAAAAGTAAAATAAAAATTCGTCAGATGTGCTGGTGAGAGCCTGTAGTCCCAGGTATTCGGGAGGCTGAGGTGGGAAGATCCCTTGAGCCCGGGAGGCAGAGGTTGCAGTGAGTTGAGATCACACCACTATGCTCCAAACTGGGCGACAGAGTAAAACTCTGTCTCAGAAAAATAAAAATAAATAAAAAAAAATATAGGCCTGGCCACAGTGGCTCATGCTTATAATCCTAGCACTTTGGGAGGCCAGAGCTGGAGGATCACTTGAGCCCAGGATTTCAAGTCCAGCCTGGGCAGCATGGCAAAACCCCGTCTCTATTTAAAAAAAAAAAAAAAAAAAAAAGCCAGTTGCAGTGATTTATGCCTGTAATCCCAGCACTTTGGGAGGCCAAGGGGGGCGGATCGCTTGAGGTTAGGAGTTCAAGATCAGCCTGGCCAATATGGTGAAACCTCATCTCTACAAAAATACAAAAAAAAAAAAAAAAGAAAAATTAGCCAGGCATGGTGGCAGGCGCCCGTAATCCCAGCTATGCAGGAGGCTGAGGCAGGAGGATCACTTGAACCCGGGAGGCAGAGGTTGCCGTGAGCTGAGATCGTGCCACTGCACTCCAGCCTGGGTGACAAAGCGAGACTCTGTTTCCAAAAAAAAAAAAAAAAAATTACCTGACTGTGGTGGCATGTGCCTGTAGTCCCAGCTACTCAGGAGGCTGAGGTGGAAGGATGACTTGAGTCCCAGTGGGCAGAAGTTGCAGTGAGCTGTGATTGTGCCACTGCACTCCAGCCTGAGTGACACAGGAAAACCCTGTCTCAAAAACAACAAAAAAACTCATGTTACCTAGCACTTTGGTGTGAGCCTGTAGTTCCAGCTACTCCAGTGGGAGGATCCCTTGAGTTCAAGAGTTCGAGTCTAGCCTGGGCAATGTAGGTAGACTGTCTCTAAAAAAATAAAAAGTTAAAAAAATTTAGGTTAACATGTAATGTGTTTACTACTTTTTTTTTTTTTTTTGAGACAGAGTCTCGCTGTGTCGCCAGGCTAGAGTGCAGTGGTGCGATCTCGGCTCACTGCAACCTCCATCTCCCTGGGTCAAGCATTTCCCCTGCCTCAGCCCCCCAAGCAGCTGGGATTACAGGTGCACATGGTGCACATGGTGAAACCCTGTCTCTACTAAAAATATAAAAGTTAACTGGTGTGTGGCGCGTGCCTGTAATCCCAGCTACTAGGGAGGCTGAGGCACGATAATCTCTTGAACTCAGGAGGCGGAGGTTGCAGTGAGCCAAGAGCGCACCACTTCACTCCAGCCTGGGCAGCAGAGTGAGACTCTGTCTCAAAAAAAAAAAAAAAAGTCTTTCAATATTGTTTTAGTGTAAAGAGTTTCTGAGGCCAAAAAGTTTGAGAACTTCTGCCTTATAACATCCTAAGAGGTAAATTTTATTATCTTATTTTACAAATGAGGAAACTGAGGCACAGAGAAGTTAAAAAGCTCACCCAAGGCCAGGCAGCTGGTGAAGGTAAATCCAGGGTCAGACCTGCGCAGTCTGGCCTCGAGTTTGTGCCATAACTTTCTCATCCTTGTTCCTTACACATGCTAAGCACCCTAAACCTTCTGAATCCTTCCAACAACCCAAATGAAACTGACATATTATTGCTGTCCCCTTTCCTTTCTTTTCTTTTCTTTTTTGAGATGGAGTCTCGATCTGTCACCTAGACTGGAGTGCAGTGGCACAATCTCAGCTCACTTCAATTTCCACCTCATAGGTTCAAGCATTCTCTTGCCTCAGCCTCCATAGTAGCTGGGACTACAGGCGCCCGACACCATGCCCAGCTAATTTTTGTATTTTTAGTAGAGACGAAGTTTCACCATATTGGCCAGGCTGGTCTTGAACTCCTGACCTCAGATAATCCACTTATGTTGGCCTCCCAAAGTGCTGGGATTACAAGTGTGAGCCACTGTGCCTGGCCAGTGCTGTCCCCTTTCCTTTCCTTCTTGTTCTTCTTTTTTTTTTTTTTTTTTTTTTGACAGAGTCTAGCTCCGTTGTCAGGGTGGAGTGCAGTGGTGTGAAAGGGATGGGAGGGTGGGAGAGATGGAAATTACTTTAAGGAGGGAAAGGGG
>NW_012103587.1:92600-93879 GCF_000951045.1 Mandrillus leucophaeus
GCTCTGTCGCCCAGGCTGGAGTGCAGTGGCCGGATCTCAGCTCACTGCAAGCTCCGCCCCCCGGGCTTACGCCATTCTCCTGCCTCAGCCTCACGAGTAGCTGGGACTACAGGCGCCCGCCACCTCGCCCGGCTAAGTTTTTTTTTTGTATTTTTAGTAGAGACAGGGTTTCACCGTGGTAGTCAGGATGGTCTTGATCCTTTGACATAGTGATCCGCCTGTCTTAGCCTCCCAAAGTGCTGGGATTACATGCGTGAGCCACCGCGCCCAGCTGACAAATACGGTATTTTTATATGCGTAGACCAAAGCACTATAAAACAATGCTGGGCATCTTCCGTTTGCCCCTCCACTCTCCCTCCTCCACCCCCTGCTCTGTGCCCCAGGAAGCTGACTTATGTGCTCAGGTCAGCAGCCTTCCTTCCTGGCCAGCTTCAGCTGGCATTGTCCACTGGAGAGTCTCATTAGGAGACTGGAGAGTGAGAGGAGAGTGCGATGGGAGTCTTAATTCCCCAGATTTCTGCTGCAGGGTCACTGCGGGCTGGTTGCCTTCATCCTCCAATCCAGTGAGGATCTCCACTCTTCTCTCTGTCTCAGGCTCTGTCTCTTCAGTCTCAGGTGCGGGGATTATAGGCCTGAGCCACCAAGTAACAGCTCCTTGCTGTTGCTACCTCCAAGGTATTGCACCACCCCTTTTGACCCCCCTACACTCTCCCACACCTCTGTACAGAGTCCCAGTGGTGTGTTGGAGCTGGCTTGTGCCAAGTTGTGAGAGCCTCTTGTTTGCAACCCTACCCAACTCTGCATTGAAAGAGTTGGAAAGTGCTGGAGGTTGGTAAATCATGGCAATTGACAAGTGCTACAAATCACAGAGCCCCCTGTCCACTTTACTAGTAGGTAAGCACACTTCTAAAACAGTCTCCTTCTTAAATTCTTTGCAAATAATCTTATTTCGAATATGCTTTCTTATTCCTGCGTGGACACTGACTAACGCAAGAACACAATTCCTTTTTTTGGTGGGGAGTGCAGTGGTGTGATCATGGCTAACTGCATTCTCAAACGCCTGAGCTCAAGTGATCCTCCTGCCTCAGCCTCCTGACTAGCTAGGACTACTAGTGTATGCCACTAAATTAGGCAAATTTTTTAAAATTAAAAATTCTTTTTGTAGAGATGGGATCTCCCTGTGTTCCCCAGGGTGGTCTTGAACTCCTGGCCTCAAGCGATCCTTCCACTTTGGCCTCCCAAAGTGCTGGGCTTACAGGCATGAAGCACTGCACCCGGC
>NW_012103587.1:99089-100293 GCF_000951045.1 Mandrillus leucophaeus
GACAGAGTCTAGCTCCGTTGTCAGGGTGGAGTGCAGTGGTGTGAAAGGGATGGGAGGGTGGGAGAGATGGAAATTACTTTAAGGAGGGAAAGGGGAGGCAGGAGTCCATCTCCTTAGGAGAATGGTGACAAAGTAGGGTGGGAGGGCAGTTGAGTCTAGTGGGTAAGCTTCCAGAGCCACCCCTCTGTGTTTTTTTTTTCGTTTCTTTTACTTTTCTTTTTTTTTCTGGACAAAGTCTCGCTCTTTTGCTCAGGCTGCAGTGCAGTGGCGCTATCTTGGCTCACTGCAACCTTCGCCTCCCGGGTTCAAACAATTCTCCTGCCTCAGCCTCCCGAGTAGCTGGGACTCCAGGTGCGTGCCACCACCTGTAGCACAGCCTCGGCCTCCCAAAGTGCTGGGATTACAGGCGTGAGCCACTGTGCCCGGCCTTATTTTCTTTTTAGAGACAGCGTCTCGCTCTGTCTTCCAGGCTGGAGTGCAGTGGCGCAATCATAGCTCACTGCAGCCTCGACCTCCTGGGCTCCAGGAATCCTCCTACTTCAGCCTCTCCAGCAGGTGGAACTATAGTTGTGCACCATCACGCCCAGCTAATTTTCTTTTCTTAGAGATGTGGTCTCACTATGTTGCTCAGGCTGGTCTCAAACTTCTGCGCTCAAGCCATTTTCCCGCCTTCGCCTCACAAAGTGTGGGCATTACAGACATGAGCCACTCACAGGGTCTATTACTGCCAAAACCTAGAGGATGTATTCTTGCTGGGTGTAGATATAAATGTCCAGCTGACAGCTGGAAATGTGGAACTTGAGTTCGGAACCAAAGAAGCTGTGATTTGACCTACATTGACTTCATTCGAAGAGTAAATATTTAGCTCTTTTTTTTTTTTATCTTAAACAGGGTCTTGCTCTGTCACCCAGGCTGGAGTGCAGTAGTGTCATCTCGGCTCACTGCAGCTTCCACCTCCTGTGCTCAGATGATCCTCCCATCTCAGCCTCTCAAGTTGCTGTGACCACAGGCATGCGCCACCACACCTGGCAAATGTTTTTGTATTTTTAGTAGAGATGGGGCTTCACTATGTTGGCCAGGTTGGTCTTGAACTTCTGGGTCAAGTGATCCACCTGACTCTTGGCCTCCTAAAGTGCTGGGATTACAGGCATGCGCCACCACACCTGGCTGACAAATACCACATATCTTTTTTTTTTTTTTTTTT
>NW_012103587.1:102656-106058 GCF_000951045.1 Mandrillus leucophaeus
TCCCCAGGGTGGTCTTGAACTCCTGGCCTCAAGCGATCCTTCCACTTTGGCCTCCCAAAGTGCTGGGCTTACAGGCATGAAGCACTGCACCCGGCCTACAATTCATTGTTTTTTTTTTTGAAAGGGAGTCTTGCTGTGTTGCCCAGGCTGGAGTACAGTGGCGTGATCTTGGCTCACTGCAACCTCCGCCTCCCGGGTTCTAGCAATTCTCCTGTCTCAGCCTCCCAAGTAGCTGGGACTACAGGCACATGCCACCACACCCAACTAGTTTTTGTATTTTTAGTGGAGATGTGTTGGCCTGACTGGTCTTGAACTGTTGACCTCAAGTGATGCGCCTGCCTTGGCTTCCTAAGGTGCTGGGATTATAGATGTGAGCCACTTTGCCCGACCCCAAAATTCTTTTTGAAGAATTTATAGTATAGGGATAATAATTATAACTATTTATTGAATGTTTATTTCAGGTTTATTTCAAGGACTGTGCTAGGCACTTTATAAATAAACCTGATGCTTTAGGTTTTATTATCCCACTTACAGAAAAGGAAACTGCAGACGCCTGGAGAAGTTAAGTAACTTCCCCAAGTCGATGAACATCTTTTAGCTACTACATTAGCACAATCTGGTTTCCTATTTATTTATTTTTTAATTTTTTTGTAGAGATGGGGGTCTTACTATGCTGTCAAGGCTGGTCTCGAACTCCTGGGCTCAAGGGACCCTCTCACCTTGGCCTCCCAAAGTGGTGGGTTTACACGCGTGAGCCCTCCCACCTGGCTAATTTCCAAATCCCTGCTTAGATAGTTCTTACATGTTCTAAGCATTTGTCCATTTAAACTTATTTAGTCCTCATAAAATCCTGGAAGACCCTCTGACTTCAAAACTATCTTTAAAAAATGTTTCAGCAGGGCGCGGTGGCTCACGCCTGTAATCCCAGCACTTTGGGAGGCCGAGGCAGGCGGATCACCTGAGATCAGGAGTTTGAGACCAGCCTGGCCAGCACGGTGAAACCCCGTTTCTACTAAAAACTATAAAAATTACCCGGGTGTGATGGCGGGCTCCTGTAATCCCAGCTACTTGGGAAGCTGAGGCAGGAGAATTGCTTGAACCCAGAAGGTGGAGGTTGCAGTGAGCTGAGACGGCACCACTGCTCTCCAGCCTGGGCAACAGAGGGAAATTCTGTCTCGGGGGAAAAAAAAAGTTTTAAGGTAAAACGTACACACTAAGTCCTCAAATAGCGTTGTTTCATTCAACATTGTTTTCTTATAACATTGGTGAGAAAAAAAATCGATCCCCAGCTGGGATCATTGTCGTGTGGAGTTTGCACGTTCTCCCCATGTCTCTGTGGGTTTTCTCTGGGTACTCTGTTTTTGTTTGTTTGTTTTGTTTGTTTGTTTGTTTTTGAGACAGGGTCTTGCTCTGTCACCCAGGCTGCAATGCAGTGATATGATTATAGCTTACTGCAGCCTGCAACTCCTGGGCTCAAGCAATGCTCCCAAGTAGCTGGGACCACAGGTATGTGCCACTATACCTGGCTAATTTTTTTATTTTCCGTAGAGGCAGGATCCTCTTATGTTTCCCAGGCTGGTCTTAAACTCCTGGCCTCAAGTGATCCTCCTGCCTTGGCCTCCCAGCGTGTTGGGATTACAGGTGTCAGCCACCACACCTAATCTATTTTAATGTTTAATATTGTAAGTGTTTTGTTTCTTCATTTAGAAGTTAAGTGATGATTTTGTGACCAGAAATATGCCTAGGAACTTAACCCTTGTTTATGTCAATTAGCCTATGGTAAAATTTGTTTTGTTACACATAGTTTTACTTAAAATTGCAGTTTCCAAAAACCTATCGATGATGTTAATGATGACTTACTGTCCCTGCTTAAAAAAGCAAATATCATAGAAGGATATACAATGATATGCAGTGAACATAAGTTGTTGCCAGGCAAAACCCATCTTTTTATTCTCCCCAAAGGTGACACATAAACAATAGTTATACATGTGAATACTGTATCCAACTTTATTGGTTTTTTATTTTTATTGTATTTGTATCCAACTTTAAACCAAACTATGTGGCATAATCAGGAATGGCTTCCTGGAGGCTGCTAACTCTGTGGGTGAGGACTGGGGGCAGAATAGGCTGTGTGTGTGTGTGAGTCAGCAGGCTAGGGCTGGACTGGACGGGGCAGGCTGGGGAACCAAGTTCCCTTGGTTCCAAGGGAAAGGAATTTGAAGACAGAATCAGAAATTGTGGGGACAAGTTCATATTTGCTATAGTACAAATGTTGTGTGACTTCAGGCAAGTCACTGAATTTTTCTTTGTTTCTTTTTTTCATTTGTAAAATGGGAGTAATCTCAATGGTACCTCCCTCCAGGATTTTTGTGAAAATTAAATGAGTTAAGATGTGTAAAGTGCTTAGAACACAGGCTAGCACACAGTAAGAGCTACGTTAATGTTAGCAATTGCCACGATGATCAATATTGTCATTACTATTACATTTGCGGTTATTGCTACCACTGAAGCATTTCCTTCAGTACAACATCATGGAACCAACACGGATGTGTGATTGTGGTATGAGGGACTGCTAGAGAAATTAGAACATTAGGGAAACCAGTCTTATCAAGTTTACCTCCAAAATATCTCTCAAATCCATCCACTATTCTCTACCTCTTTGCTACTACGCTGTCCCAGTTTACTATTATTTCACTTCCTGAAAGGCTACAGTAGGCTTCTGACTGATGACCTGCTTCATCTCTTTGTCTTCATCATCTATTTTCTTTTTTCTTTTTCTTTTTCCTTTTCCTTTTTTTTTTTTTTTTTTTTTTGGAGACAGGATCTCACTCTATCACCCAGGCTAGAGTGCAGTGGCGTGATCTTGGCTCACTGGTTACTCCACCTCCCAGGTTCAAGTGATGCTCCTGCCTCAGCCTCCCGAGTAGTTGGAATTACAGGTGTATGTCACCACGCCTAGCTAATTTTTGTATTTTTTGTAGAGATGCGGTCTCATTATGTTGCCCAGGCTGGCCTTAAACTCTTGAGCTAAAGCAATCCGCCAGCTTCAGCCTCCCAAAGTGCTGGGATTACAGGCTTGAGCCACCATGCCTGGCCTCTCATCATCTGTTTTCTACACAGAACTAGTAATCTTGATTTTAAAAAACATAAATTTCATCACACAAGGTGTCCATGCCAATTTACAATGAAACCCCAGGTCCTTACCATGGCCAACATGAACTTTCTGTGTCTACTTCACATCTTCATATCACACCTATCTCCACACTCTTTAAGCACCAGCCATCATCTGTGATTCATGATTTATCTTTTCTCTTTGCCTTTTTTTTTTTTTTTTTTTGAGACAGGGTCTCACTCTGTTGCCCAGGCTGGAGTGCGGTGGCTTGATCTCAGCTCACTGCAATC
>NW_012103587.1:106108-114370 GCF_000951045.1 Mandrillus leucophaeus
CTCACTCTGTTGCCCAGGCTGGAGTGCGGTGGCTTGATCTCAGCTCACTGCAATCTCTGCCTCCCTGCTCAAGTGATCCTCCAACCTCAGCCTCCTGAGTAGCTGGGACCCCAGGCAAGGGCCACCTTACCTAGCTATTTTTTTTTTTTTGGTATTTTTGGTAGAAATGGGGTTTGCCATGTTACCCAGGCTGGTCTCAAGCTCCAGAGTTCAAACAATCCACCTGCCTCAGCCTCCCAAAATGCTGGCATTACAGGTGTGAGCCATCATGCCCAGATTTTTTTCTTTTTTTAGACAGAGTCTTGCTCTGTTACCTAGGCTGGAGTGCAGTGGTGTGATCATAGCTCTCTGCAGCCTCAACCTGGGCTCAAATGATCCTCCTGCCTCAGCCTCCTGAGTAGCTGGAACTATAGGCATGTATCACCATGCCCAGCTGAACCATGATTTGTCTGTTCCAAAATTGGAATTTTGGTAAAGCATCCAAATGGCTGAGCTTGGGTTGTAAGCTGTGCACTGGGCATGAGGATAAGGGAAAGCAGAAATTTAACCTTCTGATCACCTGTAGAAGGAACAGAACCCTGTTTTCACCAAGACACACACCACTCCCAATTAGGAAGGGTATTCAGGTGCTGAGCAGGAAACAACATGTGACTTGTTGAGGACAGCATGCAAGTTTGGGCCAGAGCAGAATTGCTGGGGACAATAGAAAGGAGATTCAAGGTTGCTCCACAGGAGAACAACTTTCTCCATTAATTCCACACAGATTACTAGTGAGAGACAGGACTAGCTGGATTTCCTAGGCCAACTAAGAATTCCTAAACCTAGCTGTGAAAGGTGACCACACCCACCTTTAAACATGGGGCTTGTAACTCAACTCACACCCAACCAATCAGGTAGTAAAGAGAGCTCACTAAAATATCAATTAGGCTAAAAGCAGGAGGTAAAGAAATAGTCAATCATCTATTGCCTGAGAGCATAGTGGGAGGGACAATGATCAGGACATAAACCAGACATTCAAGCTGGCAGTGGCAACCTCCTTTGGGTCCCCTCCCATTGTATGGGAGCTCTGTTTTCACTCTATTAAATCTTGCAACTGCACACTCTTCTGGTCCGTGTTTGTTCTGGCTCAAACTGAGCTTTTGCTTGCCATCCACCACTGCTGATCATCACCATCATAGACCTGCCGCTGACTTCCACCCCTCTGGATCCGGGGTGTCTGCTGCACTTCTGATCCAGTGAGGCACCCATTGCTGTGCCTGATTGGGCTAGAGGCTTGCCATTGTTCCTGCGTGGCTAAGTGCCTGGGTTTATCCTAATTGAGCTGAACACTAGTTGCTGGGTTCCACGGTTCTCTTCCATGACCCATGGCTTCTAATAGAGCTATAACACTCACTGCGTGGTCCAAGGTTCCATTCCTTGGAATCCATGAGGCCAAGAACCCCAGGTCAGAGAACAAAAGGCTTTCTGCCATCTTGGGAGTGGCCCACCACCATCTTGGGAGCTCTAAGAATGAAGACCTGCTGCTAGCATTTGGTGGCCCATACGGGGATTCTCCAAAGTGATGAGTAATACTGGACCATTTTTGCTTGCTATTCTGTCCTATTCTTCCTTAGAATCAGAGGAAAATACAGGGCACCTGTTGGCTGGTTAAAAATGATTAGCGTGGCTGCCAGACTTAAGACTCAGGTATGAGGCTTTCTGGGAAAAGGCTTTCTAACAACCCCCAACCCTTCTGTGTTGGGAGCATTGGTCTGCCTGGAACCAGCTTCCACTTTCACAATATTCCTAAGGGAAGCTGAGGGCTGACTAGAGGCAGAAAGCTGTCATCCTGAACTCCCGGCATTGGCCAGTTGAGATCATGGTGCAGCCAGAAGACTCTACTTGACAGTCGCCCAGGTATGCGCCCCTACCTCTCCTTCTGACCCATACCTCCTCGGTCCCGACCATGACTTTCTTGAAAGTGTAGCCCCAACATTCTCATGACCTTTGAATCTACTTCTTCCAATCCCTGTCTCCTAGGTACTAATACTTTAGACTTTCACTTCCTATCCCAAGTATTAGAGCAAGTTGTATCTCCAAAGGGATCTAAGGAAGCTCTACACTGCATCCTTAGGCACCTAGGCTATGAACACAGGGAATCTTGCCCCGGTGTCTCTCCCAATTTAGGTATACAACTCTCAACATGGGCAGTTATGGGGGACCCGTTCCCCACCACATTAGCCAGGGCCCCAGGTTCTATTATGAGCTGTGGCCCCAAGTTTGTAAATGACTAGGAGGATTAATCTTCCATTGTGTAAGATGCTCTTCTCCCCCAATTTCTACTCAGCTTAGCCCCCTGCAATACAATCTCCAAGCCTTGGCTCCTTGGCCAGGGCCTTAGAACTGATGACCCAGGACTTGAATAACTGGAACTGGGTCTAAGACAACATAATAGATCAGGATGAAAGCGAATTGAGTAAATTAAAGGGAGGCACATATTCCTATAGTGGCAAATGAGGGCAACGAGCGAATGTCCTTCCGCTGTGTTCCCAAAATCCCTCTACCAAGAGAGGAATTATCTCTCTCACAGCTTTGCCTGGTGATCCTATGTAAGTCAATACTACTGGAAGGACAACATAGTATCCAGAAGTTTATTAACTGGACTTTAGCACATAAAAACCAGGAAGCCCATCCTTTTCTCCTCACTGTCCTTCTCATAGGAAAAAGGCACATAGGATAAACAGGATCCATCGCTCATATTTCTTTTTTTTTTTTTTTTGAGACGGAGTCTCGCTCTGTCGCCCAGGCTGGAGCGCAGTGGCCGGATCTCAGCTCACTGCAAGCTCCGCCTCCCGGGTTTACACCATTCTCCTGCCTCAGCCTCCCGAGTAGCTGGGACTACAGGTGCCCGCCACCTTGCCCAGCTAGTTTTTTGTATTTTTTAGTAGAGACGGGGTTTCACCGTGTTACCCAGGATAGTCTTGATCTCCTGACCTTGTGATCCGCCCGTTTCAACCTCCCAAAGTGCTGGGATTACAGGCGTGAGCCACCACGCCTGGCCCATCTCTCATATTTCATATCCAAAATGACTTAATCTGGGGCAACAAGAAGTTTAAGACCGATAATTAGGGCATATTCCTACAAAGGAAAAGAAGGACAAAGGCCTTAGTGGGGAAAAACTCTATCTAAATCCTGACTCGAAAAGGTCCCTACACCCTCTCTGAAATGAATTTGCATAGGAACTGTTGCTTATGCGAATGCACCTTGAGGGGGCGACTGGGTTGTTATGAAATACTCAGGAACCCAGCCCAGCTCTAGAACTCACCCTTGAGCATAAAGGCAATGTTGGGCACGCTGGTAAAGGACCACTAGAATCCAGCAGCCTGGACCCCTTTCTTTGTGGTCAAGAAAGTCAGGAAAACAGGTGCAGGACTGCTACATCGGTGAGCATAACTAATCCGATAAGCAGAGGTCCATGGGTGGTTACGCACCCTGGAAAGGAATAAGCATAGAGGACGCTCTAGGACTACTGCTCATCGGAAAATGACTAGGGGTGCTGGCATCCCTACATTCTTATTTCAGATGGGAAACATTTCCCTGGTTCCTTCCCCAACTAATAAGGACCCCCCTTCAACCTAAATGGTCCAAAAGGAGATAGACAAAGGGGTAAACAATGAACCAGAGTGCCAATATTCCCCAGTTATGCCCCCTCCAAGCGGTGGGAGGAGGAGAATTTGGCCCAGCCAGAGTGCATGTACCTTTTTCCCTCTCACACTTGAAACAAACTAAAACAGACCTAGGTAAATTCTCAGATAACCCTGATGGCTATTATATTGATGCTTTACATGGGTTAGGACAATCCTTTGACCTGACATGGAGAGATACAATGTTACTGCTAGATCAGACACTAACCCCAAATGAGAGAAGTGCCGCCATAACTGTAGCCCAAGAGTTTGGCGATCTCTGGTATCTCTGTCAGGTCAATGACAGGATGACAACAGAGGAAAGAGAACGATTCCCCACAGGCCAGCAGGCAGTTCCCAGTGTAGACCCTCACTGGGACGCAGAATCAGAACGTGGAGATTGGTGCCGCAGACATTTACTAACTTGTGTGCTAGAAGGACTAAGGGAAACTAGGAAGAAGCCTGTGAATTATTCAATGGTGTCCACTATAACACAGGGAAAGGAAGAAAATCCTACTGGCTTTCTGGAGAGACTAAGGGAGGCACTGGGGAAGCATACCTCTCTGTCACCTGACGCTCTTGAAGGCCAACTAATCTTAAAGGATAGGTTTATCGCTCAGTCAGCTGCAGACATTAGAAAAAAACTTCAAAAGTCCGCCTTAAGCCTGGAGCAAAACTTAGAAACCCTATTGAACTTGGCAGCCTCGGTTTTTTATAATAGAGATCAGGAGGAGCAGGTGGAACGGGACAAACGGGATTAAAAAAAAAAGCCACCACTTTAGTCATGGCTGTCGGGCAAGCGGACTTTGGAGGCTCTGGAAAAAGGAAAGGCTGGGCAAATCGAATGCCTATTAGGGCTTGCTTCCAGTGCGATCTACAAGGACACTTTAAAAACGATTGTCTGAATAGAAATAAGCCGCCCCCTCATCCATGCCCCTTATGTCAAGAGAATCACTGGAAGGCCCACTGCCCCAGGGGACGAAGGTCCTGTGAGTCAGAAGCCACTAACCAGATGATCCAACAGCAGGACTGAGGGTGCCCAGGGCAAGCGCCAGCCCATGCCATCACCCTCACAGAGCCCCGGGTATGCTTGACCATCGAGGGCCAGGAGGTTAACTGTCTCCTGGACACTGGTGCGGCCTTCTCAGTCTTACTCTCCTGTCCCGGACAACTGTCCTCCAGATGTGTCACTATCCAAGGGTCCTAGGACAGGCAGTCACCAGATACTTTTCCCAGTCACTAAGCTGTGACTGGGGAACTTTTTTCACATGCCTGTCTAATTATGCCTGAAAGCCCCACTCCTTTGTTGGGGAGCGACATTCTAGCAAAAGCAGGGGCCATTATACACCTGAACATAGGAGAAGGAACACCCGTTTTTTGTCTCCTGCTTGAGGAAGGAATTAATCCTGAAGTCTGGGCAACAGAAGGACAATATGGACGAGTGAAGAATGCCTGTCCCGTTCAAGTTAAACTAAAGGATTCCGCCTCCTTTCCCTACCAAAGGCAGTACCCCCTTAGACCCGAGGCCCAACAAGGACTCCAAAGGATTGTTAAGGACCTAAAAGCCCAAGGCCTAGTAAAACCATGCCCACGCAGCAATATGGAGAGAAAGAGAAGGGAGCACCTGTCAAACATCAGGAAGCCATTAGGAGATTACTACTGGCTGCACAGAAACCTAAAGAGGCAGAGCCTTACACTGCCGGGGTCATCAGAAAGGAAAGGAAAGGGAAACAGAAGGCAACCGCCAGCGGATATTGAAGCCAAAAGATCCACAAGGCAGGACCCTCCATTAGAAATGCTTATACAAGGACCCCTAGAATGGAGTAATCCCCTCCAGGAAATCAAGCCCCAGTACTCAGCAGGAGAAATAGAATGGGGAATCTCACAAGGACATAGTTTCCTCCCTTCAGGATGGCTAGCCACAGAAGAAGGAAGAATACTTCTGCGTGCAGCTAACCAATGGAAATTATTTAAAACCCTTCGCCAGACCTTTCACTTAAACATTGATAGCACCCATCAGATGGCCAAATCATTATTTACTGGACCAGGCCTTTTCAAAACTATCAATCAGATAGTCAGGGCCTGTGAAGTGTGCCAAAGAAATAATCCCCTGCCTTATCACCAAGCTCCTTCAGGAGAACAAAGAACAGGCCATTACCCAGGAGAAGACTGGCAACTAGATTTTACCCACATGCCCAAATTTCAGGGATTTCAGTATCTACTAATTTGGGTGGATACTTTCACTGGTTGGGCGGGGGCCTTCCCCTGCAGGACAGAAAAGGCCCAAGAGGTAATAAAGGCACTAATTCATGAAATAATTATCAGATTCAGACTTCCCCAAGGTTTACAGAGTGACAATGGCCCACTTTCAAGGCTGTAGTAACCCAGGGAGTATCCCAGGCGTTAGGCATACAATATCACTTACGCAGCGCCTGGAGGTCACAATCCTCAGGAAAAGTCGAGAAAATGAACGAAGCACTCAAAGGACACCTAAAAAAGCTAACCCAGGAAACCCACCTCACATGGCCTGCTCTGTTGCCTGTAGCTACACTAGGAATCCAAAGCCCTCCTCAAAAAGCAGGACTTAGCCCATTCGAAGTGCTATATGGACGGCCCTTCCTAACCAATGACCTTGTGCTTGGCCAAGAGACGGCCAACTTAGTTGCAGACATTACCTCCTTAGCCAAATATCAACAAGGTCTTAAAGCATTACAGGGAGCCTGTCCCCAAGAGGAGGGAAAGGAACTATTCCACCCTGGAGACATGGGATTAGTCAAGTCCCTTCCCTCTAAGTCCCTGTCCCTAGACACATCCTGGGAAGGACCCTACCCAGTCATTTTATCTACCCCAACCACGGTTAAACAGGCTGGAGTAGAATCTTGGATACATCACACTCGAGTCAAACTGTGGATACTGCTAAAGGCACCCGAAAATCCAGGAGACAACGCTAGCTATTCCTGTGAACCTCTAGAGGATCTAGGCCTTCTCTTCAAGTGACAATCGTGAGGAAAGTAACTGAATCGTAGATCCCCATGGCCCTCCCTTGTCATATTTTTCTCTTTACCATTCTCTTACCCTCTTTCACTCTCACTGCACCTCGTCCATGCCGCTATACTACCAGTAGCTCCCCTTACCAAGAGCTTCTATGGAGAATGCGGCTTCCCAGACATATTGATGCCCCATCGTATAGGATTTTTTCTAAAGGAAACCCCACTTTCACCGCCCACACCCATATGCCCCGCAACTGCTATAACTCTGCCACTCTTTGCATGCATGCAAATACTCGTTATTGGACAGGGAAAATAATTAATCCTAGTTGTCCTGGAGGGCTTGGACTTACTTCACCCATACGTGTATGTCTGATGGGGGTAGAGTTCAAGATCAGGCAAGAGAAAAACAAATAAAGGAAGTAATCTCCCAACTGATGTGAGTACAGAGCTATATAGATTTGATGCCACCAACAGATTTGGAGGAAAAAAATGAGCTCTAAGAGACCTCACTGGGGTTCTCAGGGTTGGATGCAGGGGACCACCATGGTTAGGGGCAGGAGGAAGAGCTGTGGGCAGAGGACAGATGGTTCCTCCCTGCACTGGGGCAGGGCATGTGGCAGAGAGAAGCAGTGATTCTGTGGAAGGAGAAGTCACTGCTTCCTGGAAAATCAGACCACAGGGGCCTGAGAAACCACATTAGGAATAGAAAGACAATGGCGGGTACTTGAGTGCTTGCCTGTGCTGTGGCCAGTGGCCTCTTTCTTCCTATTGTTTTATTTTTATTTTTTTGAGATGGAGTCTCGCTTTGTTGCCCTGGTTGGAGTGCAGTGACACGATCTCGACTCACTGTAGCCTCCACCACCCGGGTTCAAGTGATTCTCCTGCCTCAGCCTCCTGAGTAGCTGGGACTACAGGTATGTGGCACCATGCCTGCCTAATTTTTGTGTTTTTGGTAGAGATGGGTTCGCACCATGTTGGCCGGGCTGATCTCAAACTCCTGGTCTTAAGTGATCTGCCCGCCTCGGCCTCCCAAAGTGCTGGAATTACAGGCATGAGCCACCGCGCCTAGCCTCTTTTTTTGTTTAAAATTTATTTATTTATTTATTTAAGACAGGGTCTTGCTCTGTCTTCCAGGCTGGAGTGTGGTGGCAATCATGACTCTGCAGCTTCAAAGTCCTGGGTTCAAATGATCCTCCCACTTCAGCCTCCTGAGTAGCTGGGACTATAGGCATGTGCTCCACACCCAACTAATTTTTAGATTTTTTGTAGAGATAGGGTCTTGCTTTGTTGCCCAGGTTGGTTTCAAGCTCCTGGGCTCAAGCAATCCTCCCGCTTCAGCCTCCCAAAGTGCTGGGATTACCGGCGGAAGCCACCGTGCCCGGCCAGGGGACTCTCATGAGCGCCAACATTTCTCAGGAGTCTGAGCAGTCATCAGGCCACCTGCCTTACCTGTCCTTTCCCAGGGTAGATTACAAGGCCTGGCAATCTGAAATAGCTGCTCACCCACATACTTCTTCATGACTTTCCACAGTTGCTGCTGTGGCTCTTCATTTATTCTCTTCCATCTCCTCCTCCTCTTCCTCCTTCACTTTGACAGTCTTGGCGGTGGT
>NW_012103587.1:116255-117847 GCF_000951045.1 Mandrillus leucophaeus
GGCTCACTACAACCTCTGCCTCCCAGGTTCAAGTGATATTCCTGCGTCAGTCTCCCGATTAGCTAGGATTACAGGCACCCACCATCACGCCCGGTTAATTTTTGTATTTTTCGTAGAAATGGGGTTTCACCATGTTGGCCAGGCTGGTCTCGACCTCCAGACCTCAAGTGATTTGCCTGTTTCGGCCTCCCAAAGTGTTGAGATTACAGGTGTGAACCATTGCACCCAGCCAAGAAAAACATTTAAAGGGAAATATTTAAAAAGTAGAAATCACCCATGTCTTCATTTTGTTTTCCTAGAAAACAGGGCCTGAGGTGAACATTAGGAGCTAATGCTTTACTGAAGAGGAGAATACCAGGGAGGTGAGGGTGAGGGAGAAAGGGAAGGAGGCACAAAAGGAGGGAGAGCAGGCCGGGTGCAGTGGCTCATGCCTGTAAATCCAGCACTTTGGGAGGCTGAGGCAGGTGGATCACGAGGTCAAGAGATCGAGACCATCCTGACCAACATGGTGAAACCCCTTCTCTACTAAAAATACAAACAATTAGCCGATATGGTGGCACACGACTGTAGTCCCAGTTACTTAGGAGGCTGAGGCAGGAGAATCGCTTGAACCTGGGATACAGAGGTTGCAGTGAGTTGAGATCTCACCACTGCGCTCCAGCCTGACCAACAGAGTGAGACTCTGTCTCAAAAAAAAAAAAAAAAGAAAAGAAAAGAAAAGGAGATAGAGCAAGTTCATGACAGAGCATCCCAGAGGCGGCCCCAACTTCACACCAGCACTCAGCCAGCTGCTGGTCTTCTGGGGTGTCTCTGGAGAGGATGTAGGAAAGCAGTGAATCTCAGAATGTTCTGTTAGTGCAGAGTGTGGCATGGGAAATGTGTGGTGGGTATGGGGAGGGAGGTGAACAATTTATCCACCAGCTCCTTCATGTCCTCATTTGTCCTCTCCCTGGAGCATTAGCCTTCCCCCATTTGCAGGTGGAGCCCCTCTTGGAGGGTGTTGGTCTTGGGTGCAGAGTGCCCTGACCTTCAGAGACAACTGGAAATGTTAGGAGCTGAAATGACTGTGGCACTGGGCAGAGCTTTACAGCCATGGAACAGTGTGAGCCATTGCTGATGCTGTCTGTGCCAGAGAGAAAGGTAAGTATGTGATTTCTGGGGGTGGGGGCGCAGGTGGGATGAATGGATTCGGGTTTGCCATTTCCATAATCCAACATGAGAAAAATTATGTATTTAAGCTGGGCATGGTGGTGCACACCAGTAGTCCCAGCTACTCTAGAGGCTGAGGTGAGAGGAACACTTGAACCCAGGAGTCTGAGGCTGCAGTGGGCTGTGATCAGACCACTGCACTCCAGCCTGGGAGACAGAGGGAGACCCTGTCTAAAAACAAACAAATAAAAAAAAGCGGAAAGTAGGCATGGTAGCTCACGCCTGTAATTCCAGCACTTTGGGAGGCCAAGGTGGGAGAATCACTTGAGCCCAGGGGTTTGAGACCAGCCTGAGCAACACTGTGAGACCCCGTCTCTACAAAAGATACAAAAATTAGCTGGGCATGGTGGTGTGCACCTGTCATCCCAGCTACTTGGGAGGCT
>NW_012103587.1:123927-125125 GCF_000951045.1 Mandrillus leucophaeus
GAGAATTGCTTGAATCCAGGAGGCAAAGGTTGCAATGAGCTGAGATCACGCCATTACACTCCAGCCTGGGCAACAGAGCAAGACTCCATCTCAAAAATAAATAAATAAATAAATAAATAAATAAACAAACAAACAAACAAACCGTTACTATGGGCCGGGCACTATGCTAAATGCTTTTCATTTGTGAGAACTGATAGCTTTTCATGAGCTATCAATTCTCACAACAACCCTGAAAGGTGGGTACCAGTCATTCATTAAACAAATATTTACTGATGACCTCTCAAATGTCAGACATTGTTCTGGGTACTGGAAATATAGTCTCTGTCCTTGAATAATTTTTATTCAGGAGGATTGAAACTGGACTCGTTCGCTCTTGTGTAATGTCTCCCTCTATGTGGTGTGTGTGTGTATACACACACATATATGTGAGGGTCTATCTTAATTATTTGTAGTAGTTATGTTTTAAAAGACACTGTAAACATTGAATTATCAAATATGGAACCATGGCTTCTAGGGAATATACAGGGAGCCTGGGAGCCTCTGGTCACAATATTCTGATCAACTGATCAAGACATAACCTTGTTTTATGTGTGTCTCTGTTTAAAGACACCTTGTTTAATACATGTTGTTGATTCATTAACATTGAGCATGTACACACCTGTGAAACTATCACCACAATCAAGATAGCAAACATTTCCATCATGCCCCAAAATTTCCTCGTGCCTCCCTCCAACCCCTCCCTGCCATAGCACACCCGGGCAACCACTGATCTCCTTTCTGTCACTATAGATTAGTCGTGTTTTCTAGAATTTTTTAATAAATGGAGTCAATCAGAAAAAGGTTGTACTTTTTCTGGTCCTGCTTCTTTCACTCAGCATAATGATTTTTTCTTTTCTTTTCTTTTCTTTTTTCTTTTTTTGAGATGGAGTCTCGCTCTATTGCCCAGGCTGGAGTGCAGTGGTGCGAATGCTGCTCACTGCAACCTCTGCCTCCCGGGTTCAAGCGACTCTCCTGCCTCAGCCTCCTGAGTAGCTCGGATTACAGGCACTTGCCACCATGCCCGGCTAATTAATTTTTGTATTTTAAGTAAAACAGGGTTTCCCCATGTTGGCCAGGCTGGTCTCGAATGCCTAACCTCAAGTGATCCGCTCGCCTCAGCCTCCCAAAGTGCTGGGATTACAAGTGTGGGCCACCACAC
>NW_012103587.1:127405-130496 GCF_000951045.1 Mandrillus leucophaeus
CTCCCGGGTTCAAGTGATTCTCCTGCCTCAGCCTCCCGAGTAGCTGGGATTACAGGCTCCTGCCACCACACCAGCTAACGGGGTTTCACCACGTTGTCCAGGCTGGTCTCGAACTCCCAGTTTCAGGTGATCCACCCGCCTCGGCCTCCCAAAGTGCTGGAATTACAGGCATGAGCCACCATGCCCAGCCTAATTTTGTATTTTATTAGAGACGGGGGGGTTTCACCGTGTTGTCCAGGCTGGTCTCAAACTCTTGACCTCGGGTTATCTGCCCACCTCATCATTCTTTTAAATGATTGTGCAGTCTTTCATTTTATGGTGTACTGCAATTTGCTTGATCATTGTTCCCTTGGTGGTCATTCACTCTGTTTTCTGGTTTGGACTATTTTAAACGATGTTGAAATGCAAGTTTACACTAAATTTTTGGTCCTCTCAACTTCATGAAAAGTGGCCAAAACATGTTACATACTCATCTGCCCAGGGCCTTGGTTCCTGCCTATAAATTGGCCATAGAGGAGAAAGGCTAAAGGCAACAGCTCACCACTGCTGAAAGCCCAGAGCATGCTGGGGGCCCCACCCTGCAGCCATGCATCTTTGTTTAAAAAAAATTTTTTTTTTTGAGATGGACTCTTGCTCTGTCTCCCATGCTGGAGTGCAGTGGTGTGATCTCTGCTTGCTGCAACCTCCACCTCTCAGGTTCAAGTGATTCTCCTGCCTCAGCCTCCTGAGTAGCTGTGATTACAGGCATGTGCCACCACACCCGGCCAATTTTTGTATTTTTAGTAGAGATGGGGTTTCGCCATGTTGGCCAGGCTGGTCTTGAACTCCTGACCTCAGGTGATTAGCCCACCTTGGCCTCCCAAGATGCTGGGATTATAGGCGTGAGCCACCGCGCCCAGCCTCACACTAGCCCTTTTTCAGTTTTCCAACTTGTCAATGTCAGTACCCTCATACAGTGCTAGTAGGAGTGCAATTGGTAAAACCACTTTGGAAAACTGGTGTGAAAGTTGTCAGAATCAAAATGGAGTCATCTGTGTTACAAAACAAAAAACAAAAACACCTTGACAAGTAGAGCCAGGGAAGCCGATCAATGGAGGATTCTCATGCATGAATGCCGGATAACAAAAACTATCACAAAAGACTGCAAAACCCACAGCCTTGCACAAAAGCCATCACAATCTTTCTTTAAAAATGCTTGTCCGAAGACATCTGCCCAGCAACTGCCTATCTAAACGTGGACTGGTGCCGCTTTTGTTATTGAGCTCTGTAGCCAAAGATAATTATCTCAAAACAATTACGTACTTCTCATTTTCCCTTTAAAAACCTTTGTCTTCCTTTATTTCCTTGAATACACATACACTTTAGTATGGCATACGTATTCCCATTGCAACGCCCTATTCCTGAATAAACATCATCTTCTTTTAGAAACACTCTCTGTTACTTAGGCTGACACTGGCAGTATCTACTAAGTTTAAGCATATACCTCCCCTATCACCCTGCAATTCTATTGCTAGGCTTAAACCCAGCAGAAATCAGAAAATAATGCCCACAACAACTTTGCTCAAAATCATCCAAAACAGGAAATAAGGGGAATGTCCATCAGCAATAGAATGGATAAATAAATTCATACAGCGAAATGTCATGCAGCAATGAAAAGTAACAAACGATTCCTGGATGCAACAGTAGCAAGGACTCTCACAGCTATAATGTTGTGAGAAATTAATCAGGCACAAAGGAGTCCACACTGTATGGCTCCTTCTGTATGAAATTTCTGAACAGGCAAAACTAAGTTCAAGGGATTGAAAGCACAGCAGTGGTTGCCTGGTGCAGAAGTGGGAGCGGGGACTGACTGCAAGGAGGCACAAGGAAGCTTTTCTAGAGTGAAGGAAATGATTATATCTTGATTGAAATTGTGGTTACACATCTGTATTTTTTGTTTTTGTTGTTGTTTTGAGATGGAGTCTCGCTCTGTCTCCTAGGCTGGAGTGCAGTGGTGCGATCTCAGCTCACTGCAGCCTCCACCTCCCGGGTTCAAGCCTCAGCCTCCCGAGTGGCTGGGATTACAGGTGCCTGCCACCACACCCGGTTAATTTTTGTATTTTTAGTAGAGACAGAGTTTCTCCATGTTGGCCAGGCTGGTCTCGAACTCCTGATCCCAAGTGATCCACCCGCCTTGGCCTCCCAAAGCTAACACTGTTAGCTCAATGGTGGGCTCTTTGTCTCGTTTGCTGCTGTATCTTTCCCCGTCTAGAACAGGGTCTGGTGAAGAATTTTATTACTTTAAATATTTCTTCCAGCAGATGCATATCACTCATTGAGTCAGCTAATTCAAGTTGTATTTGGCTTACTGGTAAATACATCATGGGGAACTCTATATTAATACTCTTAGAATTACCCTCAGGATCCCTAAGTTTGAGTAGTCTTGCAGACTTAGCTATAATAAGCAGCTGTGATTCTAGCAGAAACTACTAACAGTTAACAAGTCGAGGTCATGGAGAATACTGCTAATAGGAGTTGAGAAAGAGGTAGGGGAGTGACTGAACTCAACCGCAACCTGTGGAATTTGGAGCTAGACTCTGGATTCAAATTGCCCTCACCTCACTGAATTCTCTGTGCCTCATTTCCTCATCTGTAAAATGGGGACTGTGATAGTACTAGTGTCACGGGCTATTGTGCAGTTTAAATCAATGAATATGGCTGGGCTCAGTGGCTCACGCCTGTAATCCCAGCACTTTGGGAGGCGGAGGCAGCGGATCACCTGAAGTCAGGAGTTTGAGAACAACCTGGCCAACGTGGTGAAACCCTGTCTCTACTAAAAAAACAAAAAATGAATTGGGTGTGTTGGCGTGCGCCTGTAATCCCAGCTACTCAGAAGGCTGAGGCAGGCGAATCGTTTGAACCTGGGAGGCAGAGGTTGCAGTGAGCCGAGATCAGCCATTGCACACCAACCTGGGAGACAAGAGTAAAAAGCCGTCTCAAAAATAAAAATAAAAATTAATGAATATATGTAGCACCTGCATTCATAGTACCTAGCATATATTAAGTACTACAAGACAGTTAGTTAGTATCAGCTAACATTTACTAGGCAGTT
>NW_012103587.1:132576-133443 GCF_000951045.1 Mandrillus leucophaeus
TTTTTTTTGTTTTTTGAGACAGTGTCTCGCTCTGTCACCTAACTTGGAGTACACTGGCCTGGTCATGGCTCACTGCAGCCTCAACCTCCTGGGCTCAAGTGATCCTCCTGCCTTGGCCTCCTGAGTAGCTGGGACTGCAGGCACCGTGCCACCATGCCCAGCTAATTTTTTTATGTTTTTGTAAAGAGAGGGTCTCGTCATGTTGCCCAGGCTGATCTCCAGCTCCTGGGTTCAAGTGATCCTCCCTCCCTGGCCTGCCAGAGTGTTGGGATTATAGACATGAGCCACCGTGCCCGGCCACTCATTCTTTTTTATTGCTGAGCAGTATTCCGTTGTATGGATATACCACAATTGTTTCATCTATTCACCTGTTGTTGAACATTTGTGTCATTTCCAGTTTTTGTCTGGTCTCCCCAAGTGCTGTGAATATTCACATATACGTCTTTGTATGGGCTTGTGCTCTCCCTTCTTTTGGGTAAATACCTAGGAGTGGAATGTCTGGGTTACACAGTAATTGTATGTTTAACTTCTTTTTGAGATGGAGTCTCCTTCTGTTGCCCAGGCTGGAGTGCAATGGCGCCATCTTGGCTCATGGCAACCTCTGCCTCCCGTGTTCAAGTGATTCTCCCGCCTCAGCCTCCCGAGTAGCTGGGACTACAGGCGCCTGCCACCATGCCCGGCTAATTTTTGTATTTTTAGTAGAAACAGGGTTTCACCATATTGGCCAGGCAGGTCTCGAACCCCTGACCTTGTGATCTGCCCGCCTCGGCCTCCCAAAGTGCTAGGATTATGTATGTTTAACTTTTTAAGATGGAGTTTTGCTCTTGTTGCCCAGGCTGGAGTGTAATGATGTGATCTCAGCTCACC
>NW_012103587.1:137918-139726 GCF_000951045.1 Mandrillus leucophaeus
TTTCCACAATTTACCAAAACTCCTCCACACTCAAACTGACTTCAGCAAAAAAGCTACATACATTAAAAAAAAAAAAAAAAAAAAAAAAAAAAAAAGAAAAAGAAAAGAAAATCCAGGTTATGGACTTCAGGCACAGCTGGATCCAGGAGCTCAGTGACATCATCTGACTTTTGTTATTCTATGCCCCTCAGCTCCCAGTTTTCACAATGTTTATGTCAGTCTCAAGCAGGCTGTCTTGATATAGTGGCAAAGGTGGCCTTCAGGACCTCTAGGGTTATATTTTACCAGTTCAATAACTTGAGAAAATTCAGTGAACTTAATTTTTTTTTTTTGAGACAGAGTTTTGGTCTTGTTGCCCAGACTGGAGTGCAACGGCACAATCTCGGCTTACCTCAACCTCCGCCTCCTGGGTTCAAGTGATTCTCCTGCCTCAGCCTTGTGAATAGTTGGGATTATAGGCATGTGCCACCATGCCCAGCTAATTTTGTATTTTTCATAGAGATGATGTTTCTCCATGTTGGTCAGGCTGGTCTCAAACTCCTGACATCAGGTGATCTGCCTGCCTCGGCCTCCCAAAGTACTGGGATTACAGGCGTGAACCACCATGCCTGGCCAAATTCAGTGAACTTTCATTGCATGCCATTTGCTCAGCTGGGGACATGTGCCCACCCCTGGATCAGTCATGGGGCTTGGGGAGATGGAAGTTACTGATTGGCCAGGCTTTGAGTCAGTTGATGGGGGCCATCCACCTGAATGACACGGGATAAGGTAGAAGGGAGGTGGATTCTCAACAGGAAATCAGAGTGCTCTCCCAGAGGGGAGAATGGATGTTGATCAGATACAAAATAAATAAGTTAATTAAATCAATATTTAGTTTTAGGAAGTTTGTAGTGTTTGCTCACATTGAAGAAAGGTGGACATGTAATCAACCTAACATTAAAAACTTTTCTTAGATGCTGGGTGCAGTGGCTCACACCTATAATCACAGCACTTTAGGAGGCCAAGGTGGGTGGATCACTTGAGGTCAGGAGTTTGAGACCAGACTGGTCAACATGGTGAAACCCCATCTCTACTAAAAATACAAAAAAATTAGCTGGACATGTTGTCGCATGCCTATAATCTCAGCTACTGGGGAGGCTGAGGCAGGACAATTGCTTGAACCTGGGAGGCGGAGGTTGCAGGGAGCTGACATGGTGCCACTGCACTCCAGTCTCGGTGACAGACTCTGTCTCAGAAAAAGAAAGAAAAAGAAAAAGAAACCTTTTCTTATTATACTTCAATTTTATCTTTGTGTTCTGGACTATCCTCTTCTTTTCACTTCAATTTCCTAAATCTTTCTTTACGTATTCTTTCTCCCTCTTCACTAATATTCTCTCCCACGGGTCCAATAATCAAGAATGCCCCCTTTCAGAGGTTGCAGTGAGCCAAGATCGCGCCACTGCACTTCAGCCTGGACAACAGAGGGAGACTGTCTCAAAAAACAAGCAAACAAACAAACAAACAAAACAGTCTGGGTGTGGTGGCTCAGACCTGTAATCCCAGCACTTTGGGAGGCCAAGGCAGGTGGATCACAAGGTCAGGAGTTCGGGACCAGCCTGGCCAATATCATGAAACCCCATCTCTACTAAAAATACAAAAATTAGCCGGGCATGGTGGCACATGCCTGTAATTCCAGCTCCTTGGGAGGCTGAGGCAGGAGAATTGCTTGAACCCAGGAGGCGGAGGTTGTGGTGAGCCGAGATCACTGGAGCCCTTGCATGCCAGCCTCGGTGACAGAGCAGATTCCGTCTCAAAAAAAAAAAAAAAAA
>NW_012103587.1:139776-141040 GCF_000951045.1 Mandrillus leucophaeus
AAAAAAAAAAAAAAAGAGAATGCCCCCCTTGGCTGGGCGAAGTGGCTTGCACCTGTAATCTTAACACTTTGGGAGATGGAGGCAGGAGGATCACTTGATCCCAGGAGGTCAAGACCAGCTTAGGCAACACAGGGAGATCCTATCTCCACACACAAAAATAGAAAATTATCCAGGCATGATGGCTTGCACCCATAATCCCAGCTACTTAGGAGGCTGAGGTGGGAGGATAGCTTGAGCCTGGGAGGTTGAAGCTGTAGTGAGCTGTGATCATGGCACTGAACTCCAGCCTGGACAGCATAGTGAGACACTGTCTCCAAAAAATAAAAAATATATAATAATAATAATAAAGAATGTCTTCTCTTCAATATTCCTGTAGCATCTTCTCTCTCTCTTTCTCTCTCTTTTTTTTTTCTGAGACGCTGTCTTGCTCTGTAGCCTAGGCTGCAGTGCAGTGGCGCGATCTCGGCTCACTGCAAGCTCTGTCTCCTGAGTTCAAGTGATTCTCGTGCCTCAGCCTCCCGAGTAGCTGGGATAACAGGCACACGCACCATGCCTGGCTACCAGGCTAGTCTTGAACTCCCGACCTCAGGTGATTCGCCTGCCTTGGCCTCCCAAAGTGCCGGGATTACAGGCGTGAGCCGCCGGGCCCCACCCACCTGTAGCATTTCTATCTGGATTACACCATTCAGTCTGTGTTCATTACTTCCCAGCTCAGAGTCCATCCCAGGGGCCTGGGGATCCTGCGAACTTGCCTTCATCTTCAGTAAATGCCTCACATTTATAGCTTTCAACTGTTACAGATAGTAACAGACTCCCCACTGTTGATATTGAAAGAAAATGGTGATGTCACCTTTAAATCTGTGTTCCCTCACCAGACCATACTGCCCATGAATTAACATTTTCCAGAAATCCCATAATTATCTTGTGACCGGCACGGTTACACTGTATTGCATTTTAGTGTTAAAAATGTTGGGTCGGGTGCGGTGGCTCACATCTGTAATCCCAGCACTTTGGGAGGCCGAGGTGGGCAGATCACGTCAGGAGATCGAGACCATTCCGGCTAACACGGTGAAACCCCGTCTCCACTAAAAATACAAAAAACTAGCTGGGTGTGGTGGCGGGCGCCTGTAGTCCCAGCTACCCGGGAGGATGAGGCAGGAGAATGGCGTGAGCCTGGGAGGCGGAGCTTGCAGTGAGCAGAGATGGTGCCACTGCACTCCAGCCTGGGTGACAGAGCGACACTCTGTCTCAAAAAAAAAAAAAA
>NW_012103587.1:142580-142994 GCF_000951045.1 Mandrillus leucophaeus
GCTCCCATCACTGGATATTATTAGAGGTTTAAGTTCCTGCCAGTTACATGGGTGAAGAAATGTGATTTCTTTTCCTTCTTCTTCTCCTCCTCCTCCCCCTTCTTCTTTTCTTTTTTTCTTCTTTCTTCTTTTCATAGAGACAGGGTTTCACTGTGTTGTCGAGGCTGATCACGAACTCTGGGACTCAAGCAATCTGCCTGCCTTGGCCTCCCAAAGTGCCAGGATTACAGGCAGGAGTCACTGCTCCCAGCCAATGCTGATGTTTCCTGTCACCTGCATAGTTTTAACAGAAAGTCATTTCTTTGATGTGT
Source organism: Mandrillus leucophaeus (assembly GCF_000951045.1). Taxonomy (NCBI): domain Eukaryota; kingdom Metazoa; phylum Chordata; class Mammalia; order Primates; family Cercopithecidae; genus Mandrillus; species Mandrillus leucophaeus. The sequence continues at coordinate 142,892 of NW_012103587.1, forward strand.
CGCACATTCACACATCTTAATTTCACATTATATGTATATATAACTGGATCTAATTTTTTTCTTTCTTTTTTCTTTTCTTTCTTTCTTTTTCTTTTTTTTTTTT
>NW_012103587.1:143064-147983 GCF_000951045.1 Mandrillus leucophaeus
GGTCACTGCAGCCTTGAGCTCCCCAGCTCAAGCGATCCTCCCTCCTCAGCCTCCCTAGTAGCTGGGAATATAGACACATGCCACTACATCTCGCCAATCTGTGTTTTTCCAGAGACAAAGACTCGTCATGTTGCCCAGGCTGGTCTCAAACTCCTGTGCTCAAGCAATCCACCTGTCTTGGCCTCCCAAAGTGCTGGGATTACAGGTGTGAGTCACTATGCCTGTACTTTTTTTTTCTCCTTTTTTTGAGACAGGGTCTCATTCTGTGGCCCAGGCTGGAGTGCAGTGGCAAAAACACAGCACACTGCAGCCTCAACCTCCTGGGCTCAAGCGATTCCCCTACCTCAGTGGCTCAGAGGCGCCCACACTCAGCCTCCTGAGTAGCTGGGATCATAGACACTCGCCACCACGCCCAGCTAATTTTTGTATTTTTTGTAGAGACGGGGTTTCACTATGTTGCCCAGGCTTGTTTCAGACTCCTGGGCTCAACTGATTCTCCCACCGTAGCTTCCCAAAGCGCTGGGATTATAGGCATGAGCCACTGCTCCCAGCTACCATCTTCCATTTTAAGAGACTCTATTCCCCTTCTTATACATCTTCAGTAGTTCTGTTCCCCCAAACTATAGCTCTTTCCTTCTAAGCTCATGCTGGACTCCATTTCCCAGCCTCCTTTGCTGCTACAGACAGTCATGTGACTGAGTTCTGATCAGTGGAATGTGGGCAGATGGAATACTCACCACTTCTAGGCCTGGCCACCCAAAAAACCTCTCATATGATCTTCTTCTACTCTCTTTCATTCCTCACTTACCAGATGGATGCAATGGCTGTAGTGGAGAACACTGAAATTCTCCCTTAGGGAATGGTGGAGCTACTGAATCACTGTGAGAAAGGCTTAAGGTGGACTGTGCACGGGACTATGATGCAAGCCAGAAATGGGCTTTTACTGTGCTGAGCCATTGAAATGCTGAGGTCATGGTTATAGCAGCTCACCTAAGTGTTAGTCAGGCTAAGGCTAGAATATGCTTCAGTAACAGCCTACCCTCAAAACCTGAAAACAATAAAGATTTACTGCTCCATTTTGTCTGTGTTGTTTCCGGTCATTCAGGGTCCCAGGCTGAGTGAGGCTCTATTTTGACACATGCTTCAAAGCCATCAAGTTGGGGGCTGGGTGTGGTTGCTCACGCCTGTTATCCCAGCACTTTGGGAGGCCGAAGTGGGCAGATCACTTGAGGTCAGGAGTTTGAGACCAGCCTGGGCAACATGGTGAGACCCTCATCTCCACTAAAAATACAAAAAATTAGCTGGCCATGGTGGCAGGCGCCTGTAATCCCAGCTACTTAGGAGGCTGAGGCAGGAGAATTGCTCGAATCTGGGAGGCGGAGGTTGTAGTGAGTGGAGATTGCACCACTGCACTGCAGCTTGAGTGACACAGCAACACTCTGTCTCAGTTAAAAACAAAACAAAACAGAACCCATCAAGTGTGGAAAGGAGAAAAGTTAGAGTAAAACACTGGAAATTAAATGCTTTGTCCTAGGAGTGACACATATTACTTCCATGCACAACAGACTGACAAGATCTCATCACACGGTCCTATTGAATCTGGAAGTTCTGATTCCCTTGTGTTTGGAAGGAGATGAGGAACCATTGAGGAGCTTTGACTGTCCTGATAAATGGTCCCTGAAGCAGGTGTTACTTCTACTGGAGCAGCCTCTCTTCTTCCTCCCTGCAACAGATGTTGGTTATTTTGGCCAGCCCAGCATCCATTTCCCGTTCCTCTGGGAAAAGCACCTCAGTTTTCCTTGGGAGAAATATTCCTCCCTTACTGCCTTAGTTGCTGTCAATCAATGTGCCTGCACATTGATGTCTTAGAAGTAGGCACATGACTTGCAATTGACTAATCAGATTCTCTTATGGGAGTTTGGGACTTGAGCAGGTTGATCAAGGATGGGAATGTTATTTGGAGCGAATTTGCCAAACCCAGGAGACTGAACATTACACCTCGTGTCTACACCTTCCAGAGTTTCAACTCATCACCTCCTTCCTCCCCTATCCCAGGTTAGGTTGGTCAACTTTCCTTTGACCTGTGAGCAGAATTACCTTTTAGAATAGTATTTATTTTCCTTATTTAGCCAGAGTTGATTTCTGTTGCTTGCAGTCAGAGAAGCCTATCAATACCTCATAAGCATTGTTAGCAAAAATGTTCTAAGTCAGAGTTCTGATCATGTCACTTTTTTGCTAAAAATCTCTTGATGGCTTCCTGTTGTCTGTAGCTGGAGTCAGTAAACATTTTCTGTAAGGGGTCAGATAGTAAATATTTTATGTTTTGTGTGGTCTCTGATGGTTACTAACTCTGCTATTGTATCATGAAAGCAGCCACAGTCAATAGGTAGACACATGGATATGGCTGTATTGCAATAAAACTTCATTTACAAAAAAAACATTGCTGACCCGTGGCCTCCAGAATAACGTGAAACTTACTGTGGCACAGAAGATCAAATGTCAGTAGGGTGTGGTGGGTCACACCTATAATCCCAGCACTTTGGGAGGCCGAGGCGGGCGGATTACCTGAGGTCAGTAGTTCGAGACCATCCTGGCCAACATAGCAAAACCCTGTCTCTACTTAAAAACACAAAAATTATCCAGGTGTGGTGGTGTATGCCTGTAGTCCCAGCTACTCAGGAGGCTGAGGCAGGGAGGATCCCTTGAGCCTGAAGGCAGGGGTAGCAGTGAGCCGAGATTGAACCACTGCACTCCAGTCTGGGTGACGGAGTGAGATTCCATCTCAAAAAAACCAAAACAACAACAAAAAGAAGATCTTACGTCTGCCTGCAATTTTTCTTTTATTTTCTTTTTTTTTTTTTGAGATGGGGTCTTGCTCTGTCATCCAGGCTGGAGCTGCAGTGGTGTGATCTTGGCTCACTGCAACTTCTGCCTCCCCAGTTCAAGCGATTCTCTCCTCCCTTACTGCCTTAGTTGCTGTCAATCAATGTGCCTGCACATTGATGTCTTAGAAGTAGGCACATGACTTGCAATTGACTAATCAGATTCTCTTATGGGAGTTTGGGACTTGAGCAGGTTGATCAAGGATGGGAATGTTATTTGGAGCGAATTTGCCAAACCCAGGAGACTGAACATTACACCTCGTGTCTACACCTTCCAGAGTTTCAACTCATCACCTCCTTCCTCCCCTATCCCAGGTTAGGTTGGTCAACTTTCCTTTGACCTGTGAGCAGAATTACCTTTTAGAATAGTATTTATTTTCCTTATTTAGCCAGAGTTGATTTCTGTTGCTTGCAGTCAGAGAAGCCTATCAATACCTCATAAGCATTGTTAGCAAAAATGTTCTAAGTCAGAGTTCTGATCATGTCACTTTTTTGCTAAAAATCTCTTGATGGCTTCCTGTTGTCTGTAGCTGGAGTCAGTAAACATTTTCTGTAAGGGGTCAGATAGTAAATATTTTATGTTTTGTGTGGTCTCTGATGGTTACTAACTCTGCTATTGTATCATGAAAGCAGCCACAGTCAATAGGTAGACACATGGATATGGCTGTATTGCAATAAAACTTCATTTACAAAAAAAACATTGCTGACCCGTGGCCTCCAGAATAACGTGAAACTTACTGTGGCACAGAAGATCAAATGTCAGTAGGGTGTGGTGGGTCACACCTATAATCCCAGCACTTTGGGAGGCCGAGGCGGGCGGATTACCTGAGGTCAGTAGTTCGAGACCATCCTGGCCAACATAGCAAAACCCTGTCTCTACTTAAAAACACAAAAATTATCCAGGTGTGGTGGTGTATGCCTGTAGTCCCAGCTACTCAGGAGGCTGAGGCAGGGAGGATCCCTTGAGCCTGAAGGCAGGGGTAGCAGTGAGCCGAGATTGAACCACTGCACTCCAGTCTGGGTGACGGAGTGAGATTCCATCTCAAAAAAACCAAAACAACAACAAAAAGAAGATCTTACGTCTGCCTGCAATTTTTCTTTTATTTTCTTTTTTTTTTTTTTGAGACGGAGTCTTGCTCTGTCACCCAGGCTGCAGTGCAACAGTGCGATCTCGGCTCACTGCAACCTCTACCTCCTGGGTTCAAGCAATTCTGCTTCAGCTTCCCGAGTAGCTGGGATTACAGGCTCCGGTCACCTTGCTTGGCTATGCAATTTTTCTAATTGTACATTTTACTCTACTTCCCTCCTCCTGGGCACTCTGTGCTCCAGTACCTTGGAATGCCCTGCCTTCCCCAATCACTCCTGAACTGCCTGTTCCCTTGCTTTTGCTTGCACTGTGCCTCCTGACTGCAAATCCCTCTCCATCATCTGTCATTGTTCGCTGAAATCCAATTATCTTTCAGCGCCAGCTCATTGCCACCTGTAGTGCACATTGTATTTTTGTTGCTTTCCAGATGTTAATTGCATCCTGACTTTGCTTTGCAGAGTCACCTCTCTCCCACTCGAGCCTTCTTCTGTGGGTACCCTTGCCATCTGCAAACCTGTCCCCAGAACTGCAGGGGTTGGCATATTTCTCCTCTGGTCACAGTGATTGGGGTGGCATGTGACCCAAACTGGCCCAAGGAGGCCAATCCCAGGACTTTTTGTGAGAAATATTAGGAAAAATATGCTGTCTTTCAACTGGGATTACTAGGCTGCTGGGGCATAAGGCATAAGACGTAAATCGTTGGCCGGGCGCGGTGGCTCACACCTGTAATCCCAGCACTTTGGGAGGCCGAGGTGGGTGGATCACAAGGTCAAGAGATCAAGACCATCCTGGTCAACATGGTAAAACCCCCGTCTCTACTAAAAATACAAAAATTAGCTGGGCATGGTGGTGCGCGCCTGTAGTCCCAGCTACTCAGGAGACTGAGGCAGAAGAATCTCTTGAACTTGGGAGGTGGAGGTTGCAGTGAGCCAAGATCATGCCACTGCACT
>NW_012103587.1:152823-155243 GCF_000951045.1 Mandrillus leucophaeus
GGGTTTCACTGTGTTAGCCAGGATGGTCTCGATCTCCTGACCTCGTGATCCACTCCCACACAAATGCCTGTGTGTCACAATTGTCTACAGTATTCAGTACAGTCACATGCTGTGCAGGTTTTCAGCCTAGGAGCGATAGGCTGTACCCCATAGCCTAGGTTTGCAGTAGACTATACCATCTAGTTTTGTGTAAGCAGATGCTGTGATGTTCGCACAACCACAAAATTGCCCAACCATACATTTCTCAGAATATATTGCTGTCATCAAGTAACACATGACTGTATTTAGAGACTCCATCTTCTGTACTCTTTTTTCTTATTTTTTTGCTCTTGGTTTACAGCTCAGGACAGGAGTTTGTATCAGTCAGAATCCGCCCGCCTCGGCCTCCCAAAGTGCTGGGATTATAGGTGTGACCCACCACACCCTACCAACATTTGATCTTCTATGCCACAGTAAGTTTCACGTTATTCTGGAGACCACGGGTCAGCAATGTTTTTTTTGTGATACAGACTGCAGGTCTTTCCAACAGAAACGTTTTAATGTAGGAAACTGGTTAAAATGTGTGTTAGTATCTATTGCTGTATAAGAAGTTAGCTCAAAACATAGTGACTTAAAACAACAATAATCATTTATTGTCTTTCATAGTTTCTGCAGGTCCAGAATTTGGGAGCAACATGGCTGAGCAATTCTGATACATGGTTTTTCATGATATTGCAGTCAAGATATCAGCTGGGGCTATGGTCATCTGAAGGCTCGACCGGGGCTGGGGAATCTTGCATGGCTGTTGGTGAGAATTCTCAGCTTCTTGCCACGTGGGATCTCTCCCAGAGCTACTTGAGTGTCCTCATGACATGATAGCTGGTTTCCCAGAGAAAGTGATTCAAAGGAACAAGGCAACAATGTCTTTTAAAAAAAAGTGAGGCAGGCTGGGTGCAGGGGCTCATGCCTGTAATCTCAGCACTTTGAGAGGACAAGGCAGGTGGCTCACTTGAGGTCAGGAGTTTGAAACCAGCCTGGCCAATATGGCGAAACCCTGTCAGAGCAGTGGCATGATCTTGGCTCACTGCAAGCTCTGCCTCTCGGATTCAAGTGATTCTCATGCCTTAGCCTCCTGAACAGCTGAGATTACATGCACCACCATGCCCAGCTATATATATATTTTAGTAGAGATGGAATTTTGCCATCTTGGCCAGGCTGGTCTCAAACTCCTGGCCTCAACTGATCCGTCTGCCTCAGCCTCCCAAAGTGCTAGGATTACAGGCGTGAGCTACTGCACCCTGCCAAATGTGTATAGCAGCATTAATAATAGCCAAAATGTGGAAACAACTCAAATATCCATAGACAAAATGTGGTGCATGCATACCATGGAATACAATTCAGCCACAAAAAGAAATGAAATCCTGACACACACTACAATGTAGATGAACCTTGAAACATCATGCCAAGTGAAAGAAGCCAGTCACAAGAGGCCACATATTGTATGATTCCACTCCAAATCCATAGAACAGAAAGTAGATAAGTAGTGGTTGCCAGGGCTGGGCAGAGGAGGGATTGGGGAATGACCGCTAATGGGTACGGGGTTTCTTTTTCTTTTCTTTTCTTTTTTTTTTTTTTGAGGCAGAGTCTCGCTCTGTCGCCCAGGTTGGAGTGCAGTGGCGCGATCTCAGCTTACTGCAAGCTCTGCCTCTCGGGTTCACGCCATTCTCCTGCCTCAGCCTCCTGAGTAGCTGGGATTAAAGGCAGGCCACCATGCCTGGCTAATTTTTTGTTTAGTAGAGCCAGGGTTTCACTATGTTGGCCAGGCCCGTCTCCAACTCCTGACCTCTGGTGATCCGCCCGACTTGGCCTCCCAAAGTGCTGGTATTACAGGTGTGAGCCACTGCACCGAGCCCCATAACATCCTTTAAGTCCCTGGATTCAGCCATACCTGAACATCTACCCCTTTTTAGCTGAAGCCAGGCTGAGCTCTCCTAGGATAACTCTCATGGTGTCTTCCCATGGCCTTGCTCATTCCTCCTTTGGAAGCATAATTAGCTTAATCTCAATGCTCAGTTTGGAAGGACAAACTGGGCATGCTTTACCGAGCCACTTCTCCTCCCCTTTCTCTTGGGAACCAGCTCTTCTGCTCCCTTCTACCATAGTTTTATATGATCAGCTCTGCCCACGCAGAAGCCCACTCTCATCCTGAAGTATCTGTAAGGGTACATCACCAAACCGGCCCAGTATGTTTAATTCTGTGCTTCCGTATTCTGTGCAACCATATTTGGCTACATCTATAAGCCACATTCTCCAACATTTACTTACAAGTAATCCTTATAATACTGTCGTGCATGGCCGGGCGCGGTGGCTCAAGCCTGTAATCCCAGCACTTTGGGAGGCCGAGACGGGCGGATCACGAGGTCAGGAGATCGAGACCATCC
>NW_012103587.1:157698-159619 GCF_000951045.1 Mandrillus leucophaeus
TCCATCTCCTGACCTCGTGATCCACCCGCCTCGGCCTTGCAAAGTGCTCGGTTTGGAAGGACAAACTGGGCATGCTTTGGAAGGACAAACTGGCCTAGCTGCTCAGGAAGCTGAGGCAGGAGAATCACTTGAACCCGGGAGGTGGAGGTGGTAGTGAGCTGAGACTGCACCACTGTACTCCATCCTGGGCAACAGAGCAAGACTCCGTCTCAAAATAAATAAAGTGTTATACTTCAGTGGTTTCTGGTATATTCTCAGAGTTGTTCAAACATCACCACTATCTAATTTCAAAACATCTCATTGCCCCACAAAAGAAACCCTGTACCCTTGCCGGGTGTGGTGGCTCACGCCGCACCACCCACCGTATAACACTTTAAAAGGATGAAAGGATGGATTTTATGGTATATGATTTGTATCTCAATAAGGCAGGATGAAAAGGGAGGGAAGGAGAGAGGGCCCAGTTCATGTTGCACCTCACTGACCATTGATTACCACCTGGTCAGTTCTGGGCCAGATGGCCGTTAAGAGGTTCATTCATTATCCATCAGATATGTATGGAGTACTCACCATGTGCCAGCTGTTTGTCCTGTTGGATGTATTCATGCACCTGATGGCACATGAGCTCATGCCAATCAACCTGTGTTGATAACCTTAAAAATGCACATTTGGCCCGGTGCGGTGGCTCCCGCCTGTCATCCCAGCACTTTGGGAGGCTGAGGCGGGTGGATTGCCCGAGGTCAGGAGTTTGAGACCAGCCTGGCCAACAGAGTGAAACCACGTCTCTACTAAAAATACAAAACATTAGCCAGGTGTGGTGGTGGCCACCTGTAATCTCAGCTATTTGCAGTGAGCCAAGGTCATGCCACCGCACTCCAGCCTGAGTGTCAGAGTAGAACTCTGTTGTCAAAAAAAAAAAAAAAAAAAAAAGGCACCTTTACTGTGGGTGACCTGTCAAGTCCTGGGAGCCTGTGATCCTCTGGGTGAATTTGACTTCAGGTCCTGAAACAGTAATGTTGAAAAACACCTGATGAGTAAATATGGCTACAACAATGCTAACCAAAAACCAACCAACAAAAAACTAGAACTATGTCAAGCAGCTGATAGTAATCATTTTACAGTACTGTGATTACAGTTACCTTTGTCTTTTTTCTGATTTCAGATAACATAGTCAATTACATTTATAATGTAAACTAGAAACATAGTGACTTCTGGTTGTATCTTTGGTTTGGTGACCTGTGTTTTCAGACACTGGAATTGAACGTATTTAGGTATGACATCCTATGATACAGTTTGCCACAATCCTCCCCTCTCCTACTGCCTATGCTAGTGCCATCTCTGATTCACATAAACTGCCTGATCCCTGAAGGCATTTGAATTTGAGTCCCCTGATTTATATAATAAAACCCTACAATATACAATTCACTATGTTCCACTGAGATCCTAAAAATGTCCACTATTTACTTATTTATTTATTGCCGACAGGGTCTTATTCTGTCACCCAGGCTGGAGTGCAGTGGCACTATCACAGCTCGGCTCACTGCAGTCTTGACCTCCCAGGCTTGGGTGATCCTCCCACCTCAGCCTCCCAAGTAGTTGAGACTACAGGCATATGCCACCACATCTGGCTAATTTTTTGGTATTTTTTGTAGAGATGGGGTCTTGCTATGCCCTGGCTGGTCTCGAACTCTTGGACTCAAGCAATCTGCCCTCTTTGGTCTCCCAAAGTGCTGAGATTACAAGCATGAGGCACTGTGCCCAGCCCCACTTTTAAATTCTTTGACAGGTGGACTTAGAACTATTATTTAATCAGTTCAAAGCTGAAAATTAACATTGAATTTCTAGATAAAATCGAAATTGTTTTTGGCATTCTTCTACGGTTGGGTTGCTTGGGAAGTCAAAAAGGGTTGTATCAAAAAAAAAA
>NW_012103587.1:163874-165032 GCF_000951045.1 Mandrillus leucophaeus
TTAGCCAGGACAGTCTCGATCTCCTGACCTCGTGATCCACCCGCCTCGGCCTCCCAAAGTGCTGGGATTACAGGCTTGAGCCACCGCGCCCGGCCGCCATGGTTTTCTTAATAACAATTTCTTTTCCCTAGTTTACTTTAAGAACACGGCATGTAATATATATAACATACAAAATATGCTAATCAACTGTCATTGGCTGGGCACAGTGGCTGATGCCTGTAATCCCAGCCCTTTGGAGGGCCGGGGTGAGTGAATCACTTGAGGCCAGGAGGCAGAGGTTGCAGTGAACCGAGATCACAGCACTGCACTCCAGCCCGGGCAACAGAGCGAGATTCCATCTCAAAACAAAAACGAAAAACAAACAAACAAACAAAATGCTAATCAACTGTCATTGCTAAGGCTTCTGGTCAGCAGTAAGCTGTTAATAGTTAAGTTTTCGGACTGAGCGCGTTGGCTCACGCCTGTAATCCCAGCACTTTGGGAGGCCAAAGAGGGTAGATTACCTGAGGTCAGGATGGCCAACATGGCAAAACCCCGTCTCTACTAAAAATACAAAAATTAGCTGGGCGGCAGGGCGCGGTGGCTCACATCTGTAATCCCAGCACTTTGGGAGGCCGAGGCGTGCGGATCACGAGGTTAGAAGTTCGAGACCATCCTGGCTAACATGGTGAAACCCCAACTCTACTCAAAATACAATTGGGCAGCAAGCGCCTGTAGTCCCAGCTACTCGGGAGGGTGAAGCAGGAGAATGGCGTGAACCCAGGAGGCGGAGCCTGCAGTGAGCCGAGATTGTGAGATTGTGCCACTGCACTCCAGCCTGGGCAACAGAGATTCTGTCTAAAAAAAAAAAAAAAAAAAAAAAATTCAGTAGAAAGGGACATGTGGGAAACAGGCATATCAATGTGTTGGTAAGAATGGAGGAAGAGGCTCTAGGCTGTCTCCCTCCAGTGACGGCACTGGAGCCACATTACAGAACTGACCTGCCAGGGAAGGCAGGATGTCTGCCAGTCTGGAAGATGGGGAGGTAGGGGATCACCAGTAGAACTCCTGAGTTCAACAACACAGTTAACCCTTGAAGAACGCAGATTTGAAATGCAGGGGTCCACTTATATGTGGATTTTTTTCACCTGGCCTGGCACCATGGCTCACGTCTATAAT
>NW_012103587.1:169502-171045 GCF_000951045.1 Mandrillus leucophaeus
AAAAAAAAAAAAAAAAAAAAGACCCCAGGATTTTGGACTGTGCAGGGGTCAGTGCCCCAACTCCCATGTTGTTTAAAGTCAACTGTACACTGTCATAGTCAGGAAGCCTTCATCACTGCAGCTGCCCGTTTCTTGAAACCTGAAGTGGGAAACTGGATCCTGGGACACTACTGCCCCCTATTGCCTGTTGGTCTTCAAAGAAATAATCCCTTCAATTTTGCAAGGCCTGTGCTGTCATTCCCTTTTTACAGATAAGGAAACTCAGGCCGGGACATGGTGGAAAATAATCAAGGTCACACAGCTATGTGCAAAAGTGGAGTAACAACCCAGGTTCCTCATTCTCAGGTCAGTCCCGTGACCTCAATTGACATGTAATGTGTGAGGTCCTTCTGTGGCCCTGTGGCAGGGCCTGAAGAGGACAGCGTACGTAAATCCAGTCTGGTGCCTTCATGAGTGAGGCAGAGTAGAAAATAAGTGTAATCCACTAGGAACAAATCTGCATTGTAAACACAGAGGAAGGGGCTAGTATTTGGCAGAAGGATGTCTAGGAACATTTTAGAGGTAAGAGGTGACATTTGGGTTCTGAGGGATGAGCAGGAGAATGCCAGGGTTCAAAGGATGAAAAGACCATTCCAGCAGCTGGTAAGAGCTAAGGGGCATGGAGAAGCAGCAAGACTTTGAGAAAGTGGTAGAATTCTAACTTCGGAAAATCTGAACAAGGTTAATTTTTTGTGCGTGGTTAAGGTATTACATACATACAGTAAAATAAAATGCAATAGTTGCCGGGAGCAGTGGCTCACACCTATAATCCCAGCACTTTGGGAGGCCGAGGCAGGTGGATCATCTGAAGGTCAGGAGTTCGAGACCGGCCTGACCAACATGGTGAAAACCCGTCTCTACTAAAAATACAAAAATTAGCTGGGTGTGGTGGCGGGCGCCCGTAATCCCAGCTACTTGGGAGGCTAAGGGAGGAGAATATCTTGAACCCGGGAGGCTGAGGTTGCAGGGAGCTGAGATCATGCCATTGCACTCCAGCCTGGGTGATAAGAATGAAAATCTGTCTCAAAATAAAGTAAAAATGTATAGTCTAATCGATTTTTTTAAAAAAGTAGACATTCACGTATCTACCACATAGGTAAAGATACTAGAGATTCCAGCAACCCGGGAGGATCCCTTGGTGCCCCTTTCAGGTCTGTATGAGCCTCCACCGCTCCCCAGTCTCCGGGAAGGAGAGGGGGTGGGAGAGGCAACATGAAACCTAAAAACCAGTGGGGTTCGCGCCGGTAATCCCACGGTAATCCCACAGCTATTGGGCTGGCGGAGGCAGGAGGATCACTTGCCCAGGAGTTGGAGGCTGCAGTGAGCTATGATCGCGCCACTGCACTCCAGCCTGGGCGACAGATCAAGACCCCGTCTCTAAGCAAACAAACAAATAGCCCTCAAAACCCATGGCTTCGGCCGGGCGCGGTGGCTCAAGCCTGTAATCCCAGCACTTTGGGAGGCCGAGACGGGCGGATCACAAGGTCAGGAGATCGAGACCATC
>NW_012103587.1:175861-191407 GCF_000951045.1 Mandrillus leucophaeus
ATTCCGGGATTCCCTGGGGGCTCCTTCGGCATGCTTGGTTGCTTTGGTTTCTCTCCTTGAACGACGGGTTCCTGTTGGAACCTCTCGCCGAGCTTTGTGAATCAGGCGCCGCGTGTCAGCCCGGGCCCCATAGGCGCTTCTCAGTCGCTGTTAGCTTGTGGCGGGTCTCGATCCAATTGGCACCTGCTTTCCTTCGTGTTACGGATTAATGCTGGAACATGGCACGGAAACTTTTCCAAAAAATAGATTTAAATCGATTGAGGATTAAAAAGCTATTGAATGCTAGGCATACTTTCGCGTCGTGTTTCTTTTTCATAGAAACAACCTTAAGGTTCTACTCTTAGACAAATATCCAGCTACCTCGTTTAGTCTCCTCTGCCTAAGAGAGACGGGGAGTTGGATCATGCGTTTTAGGAGTAAGCAGTGCAGTGAAGTATCAGGAGAAAACAGGAAATTAAGAAACCAGCAGTCCCTAAATCTGCACCCATGTTTTGTAAACCAAAAGAATGAGGTGTCGCTGATTTTTATTTTAATTCATCTGCTGGCATGACTAATTGAGTCTAAAAAGTTTCTATTTGACAGTGTACTCAGTAGGGCTGGGCACAAGTTACACAATACAAGTGAAATCCAAAAATAAGGGGATAACGGAAAGGAGGAACTCTTAGACTTAGCTGGGAATTTAGCGATCAACTATTCCAGTCTCGAAGTTATGCGAGTGACATGGACTTTGAAAGAGCGACTGGCTTGACCACAGCCTAACAACTGATTTGTAGCAGACTGGGATGAGAGTTTGGGTCTTCTCATTTCCAGGCTAGTCCTTTCCCCTAAGCCTTCAGGCATCTCAGATAAAGCAGAATTCCTTCACTGTTCGGCAGTAATCTGGAAAACGTTGAAATTTGATAAAAATTCATTTTGTTTATATTTTAAAAAAACAAACGTTTATTATCTCGTGGTTTCTGTGGCCAGGAATTACGGAGACGCTTAGCTGGGTGGTTCTGGCTTGGAATATCTCATGAGGTTGCAATCAAGACGTCAACCAGGGATGCAGGAATTCTTCATTTTAAAGAGATTTCTTTTTTCTTGAGTTTTACTGTCAGTCACAGTTGCATGTTTGTTGGTGATGCAGAAATTCTTCATTTTAAAGATATTTGTTTTATTTTGAGTTTTGCTGTCAGTCACGGTTGCATGTTTGTTGCTGATATTAGGCCAGTTAGAGACCACATTTCAGGTGAGCTTTCTGTCTGAGGGGTTTAGTAAGGATAAATAAGACATAAATGTCAAAACTGAAAGGTGTTTTAGAGAGCCATTAAGTCAACCCTTGTTTTATAAAGTGGGAGAACTGCAGACCAAATGGTTATTATCACTTACCGAAGTGGAGCTAAGTGAAAGTTACATATTCTTGGTGAATTTCTTTTCTTTTTTTTTTGGACAAAGTCTCGCTCTGTTGCTTATGTTGGAGTGCAATGGCGCGATCTCGACTCACTGCAAACTCTGTCTCCCGGGTTCAAGCGATTCTCCTGCCTCAGCCTCCTGAGTAGCTGGGAATACAGGTGGGCGCCACCACGCCCAACTAATTCTGTATTTTTAGTAGAGACAGAGTTTTACCATGTTGGCCAGGCTGGTCTTGAACTCCTGACCTCAAGTGATCCGCCCGCCTCAGCCTCCCAAAGTACTGGGATTACAGGCGTGAGCCACCATGCCCAGCCATATTCTTGGTGAATTTCTTACTGCCATTAGACATTACTTACAAAGTCTATGACTAAATCTTTTGTGACATTTTATGCATTTCTCTCTTGCCTCCAGATTACAGGACCAGATAACAAAGGAATTTACAAAGGAGACAGAGAATCCAGTGGGAAATACACATTTGCTGCTCACATGGATGGAACATACAAATTTTGTTTTAGTAACCGGATGTCCACCATGACTCCAAAAATAGTAATGTTCACCATTGATATTGGGGAGGCTCCAAAAGGACAAGACATGGAAACAGAAGGTGAGATGAACATTCAGAATATTGATATCACGTTCCAAGAGCTAATTTTAGTTCTATACATTTTTACCCATCTGAGTGGCATTTTTAAAAATTTCTTAACCAAAAACTTTTTGTGAAATATGCTTTTTTTTTTTTTGCAAGTCTCCTAATTAATAAAAAAGTTTCTTGAGGCTAGTGTTTGTTTTTTTGTTCTTCATTTTTCTTTTATTTATTTTTTTTGAGATGGAGTCTTGCTCTTTTGCCCAGGCTGGAGTGCAATGGCTTGATCTTGGCTCACTGCCACCTCTGCCTCCTGGATTCAAGTGATTCTCCTGCCTCAACCTCCCAAGTAGCGTCAGGTGTACAGCACCATGCCTGGCTAATTTTTGTATTTTTAGTAGAGATGGGGTTTCACCATGTTGGCCAGGCTGGTCTCAAACTCCTGACTTAAGGTGATCCACCCGCCTCAGCCTCCTGAAGTGCTGGGATTTTTTTGTTCTTTACATTTGTTCTAACAGGTTTTCTTAGTCATTTTGTGCTCTTGTGAGCATGTAGATTCCTTGTGTCTTGGGTTATTTTTTCTGTTTATTTGCTAATCCTGGCATATACTTTATTCGCTCATTTGTATACATGACTAGTTTAGCTAAACTTTTTGTTGGTTCTTTTTGTGTTAAGATATCTTAACTTTTCTTTAGGTGGTGGAGATACCTGGGACGGTATGTGGATTGCTTTTTGACAGCATCCGTGTTTGCTAATGTCTAATTTCTGCTTTCTTTTTTCTAACCTCAGTTTGTTGGCATGAGAGTGTTTTTTCTCTTAAAAAACCCCTACAACTAATTGGATTGATTATTTTTTTGGTGGTTTTTTTCTTTGGTTGACAGGAAGTATAGGTTAGGTTATTTTAAACTAATAGCACTGAAAACACTGTTGACATTTTAGTAGTAACATCTTTGTTCTTTAAGAAGAGTGCTAAAGAGTGGAAATTCAATGATAAGGGGACAATAGTCCCAATTAAACATAGCTCATAGCAAATGGTGCCTTTGGCTTTGTAGAAAGTATTTTGTAGACTTCCTAACCTGAAGCTTGGTTAGATATGAAATGCAGTTCTAGGAGCCATATGTTGATACCAAGACAAAAGTTCTTTTAGCCGTATGTTGCAGTTAGATTGTTCATTGCCCAGGTTACCAGTAATAAACCCTGATTGGTTCTTGGTGGTTTTGGATAAATTGCTTTCTGGGAGCCAGTACATTTGGTGGTGGGTTTTCTTTTCCCCACAGTGCATGCCAAGACTTTTTGAAGCTAGTGTCGTCGTTTCACACATTTCATAGTATCCTATTAGCATGGTAACACTTGTCCCAGATATTCAGTATTAGTAGAGTGCTAACGTCATCAAGAAGCTGAGTTGTTTGGTTAGATTTTGAAATCTATAGAGTTTAGAGAGTCCTGCTACTTAGTAATTCCTGTGCTCATTTTTCACGGCCACTTACAGAGTAGGACTTGACTAATTTTCAGGGAGAATGAGGAGTTCTGAAAGGCTTTTTTGGTTTATTTTCTGGAGATTGATCCTACTTAGTTTGAAAATGTTGGTTGATGAATGTGAATATTGAACTTCTTAGATGATTTTTTAACATATATCCAAAATTCTTGCTTTTGCTTGTTAATGTCAATGAATGGCAGCTGTCAAATCAAGCCTTCCTCCAAAGCAGTGGTTCTCAAGTGAGGATGATCTTCTTGCCCCAGGGGATATTTGGCAATCTCTGGAGGCATTTTTTATTGGAAGACGGGGGTAGGTGCTACAGGCATCTAGGGCTGGAGGCCATGGAGGCTGCTAAATACCCTACAGTGCATCAGACAGCGTCCCACAATGTGGAACAGCATTTGGTCCAAAATGGCGACAATGCCACTGCTGAGGAACCCTGCTCTATCGGTTTCATGTGGTGCATGGGGCTTCCAAAGGGAAATTTCGAGTGAGCGACCGTTTGACATTCCAATTCAACCACCTTCAATGGTAGAGGCCCTTGGTTTCTCCTAAGAAACTTGGGATTGTCTTTGAGAATCTGGAATCCCAGAAGAGACCCAGTCTTGGGCAGGGATGAAGAGATCCCCCTTCCCCCCGGAATGTTTCCTGGTGCTGTTTCTCTCCTGCCTATCTGTTCATTCTCATAACGTGGCACTACCTAAAAGCATATGCTTACTCTTCAGAACAGTACCTTGTGTGTATTTTTGGTTCAAGAGGATACCTGGTTGAAAACTTGTGCCACTAAGGACTTGTCTCTCTACTTACATTGCCTGCTGTTCCCCACTATAGTGAAATCATTACTTTGTCAAAGAAGAATGTTTGAGTTGGTGTGGATTTTCCTAAGAGCGTTTTGATGTTTTTCTCTGCTCAGCTTCGTAGAGATTAAAAGTCTGTTTTGGTGCTGCTCCTTAATATTAGAGTTACATGACTCTTAGATTTTGTTATTTGTAGGATTATATTTTTAAAATACATGTATTTATTTGTGCTCTTAGTCCCCCTCCTCAATGTTTTACTACTTTTCCATAGTTAATAGTATAGTGAACTTTACGAACCAACATTTCATTAAAAGAAATTTTCTGGGGTTGTTTTCCTTTCCTTAGTAACCATTATATAGTATGTTTCCTACCCTGAAAGAGGTTTCTCTACTGGGAAGGGACTTTTAAAAATGCTTTGAGAATTAAATTGACATGATTCATATCAGTGGTCCAAATTGATGTTTGAACCATTTCAAAAGTAGCTTCTTTTGCAGGCCTTCTCTGAGGATTTTAAAAAGTTATTTTATAAGTATTTTTCAAAAAGAGATTGCCCCAGCCTAGGCAACATAGTGAGACCCTGTCTCTAAAAAATAAAAATAAAATGGTAGTCAGGTGTAGTGATGCACCCCTGTAGTCCCAGCTACTCAGGAGGCTGAGGCAGGGGATTGCTTGAGCCCAGGAATTTGAGGTTACAGTGAGCTATAATTGCACCACTGTACTTGAGCCTGGGTGATAAGAGTGAGATCCTGTCTTGAAAAAAAAAAGATGGCTGGACGCAGTGGCTCATGCCTGTAATTCCACTATTTTGGGAGGCTGAGGCAGGTGGATCACCTGAGGTCAGGAGTTCAAGACCAGCCTGACCAACATGGTGAAACCCCGTCTCTACTAAAACTACAAAAATTAGCTGGGTGTGGCAGCGTGCGCCTGTAGTCTGTTATTCTGGAGGCTGAGGCAGGAGAATCGCTTCAACCCGGGAGGCGGAGGTTGCAGTGAGCTGAGATTGAGTGCCAGTGCACTTCAGCTTGGGCAACAGAACGAGACTCTGTCTCAAAAAAAAAAAAAAAAAGACATTGACAAATGTGTGTTGTTTTCAAATTATTCTGTAGCTCACCAGAACAAGCTAGAAGAAATGATCAATGAGCTAGCAGTGGCGATGACAGCTGTAAAGCACGAACAGGAATACATGGAAGTCCGGGAGAGGATACACAGAGCCAGTAAGTGAATGCCGTCACTTTGCAGCAGCGTCTGATGGTGAAGATTGTTTTACTCAACAGCTTGCTTGTATTTTCCTCATTTGGAAACTTCGCAAATTTTGTGTGAAAGCATTGGCTTTAAAAGTGTACCTACACGAGATATTTTTTGAGCATACACGTGTATGGAGCTTTGTAGTTTATTATTGGGACATTCATTCTAAACCAGAAAATGCTATTAAGATTTAGTGCAAGTTTTTAAGAGTTTGGTTTTCTGGCCGGGCATGGTGGCTTACACCTGTAATCTCAGCACTTTGGGAGGCTGAGGCAGGTGGATCACCTGAGCTTGGGAGTTCGAGACCAGCCTGGCCAACATAGTAAAACCCCGTCTCTACAAAAAATAAAAAAATTAGCTGGCTGTGGTGGCGTGCACCTATAGTCCCAGCTACTTGGGAGGCTGAGGCATGAGAATCACTTGAACCCAGGAGGCAGAGGTTGCAGTGAGCTGAGATTGGGCCACTGCACTCCAGCCTGGGCAACAGAGCTAGACTCTGTCTCAGGAAAAAAAAAAAAAAAAAAGTTCGGGTTTTTAAAAATGTATGGTGAGCTAAGGAATAAGCTAATCGTTTTCTCAGAAGGGAAAAGTGTTGTAAAATGGGTATTGCATTGGTTTTTAATCACATACCTGAAACTTACATGCCAGTGGGATTAATATTAGATGCTGAGATTTAATCTTTTTACTACAATGGAAGGCTTACTATAGTTAGAATAGAAAACACCAAAACATGAGTACAGGCAAGTCACCAGGTGAAGATCAACTTGGGTCCTCAAGTTTGTAAGTTGGGAACTTGGAATGTAATTTTCTGTGGAAACAGTGATGATTGAAATCTTGTGTTAGGTTGCAAAAGTCTGTTTAGAACTGGATAGAGCATTAAACATTAGGCTTTTGCATTTAAAATTAAGAGGTACTATATTGACAGACAGACCAATTCCATTGATTAGGTTCAGAGCCACACCATTGTGCGGTGTTTTCATCCTTCAGGTAGTTCTTGGGGAGATGATAAAAGAACAAAGTGGCCAGGGGCAGTGGCTCACGCCTGTAATCCCAGCACTTTGGGAGGCTGACGTGGGTGGATCACAAGGTCCAGAGATTGAGACCATCCTGGCCAACATGGTGAAATCCCGTCTCTACTAAAACTACAAAAATTAGCTGGGCGTGGTGGCACGCATCTGTAGTCCCAGCTACTCAGGAGGCTGAGGCGGGGGATTGCTTGGGAGCAAGCTCTTGTCTTAAGGGCAGTGATTCTATGTCAGGAATCTTTGTTCGGAGACTGGGGTAGGGAGTGAAGAGTAACTTAAAGAGATAAGCACAGCTTGAATTTCTTCCAGATATGGTTTCTGTTTTTCCCACCCTTAAATCTGTTCTTGCTACTTATGGAAACAAATCTTCAGGATCTAGAGCACAGACATCAGGTTGTGTTGGCAGGAAGGTGTGTAAATGTAATAGCCTGGAGAACTCCCCTCATCCCCACTTGTTTTAGGACTGGAGTGGGGCATGTTATGGACCAAGGCTTGTCTACAAACACTCGAACCTCTTGCCTCACAATTTTTTCTCCTTGCCTCCACTCTTAATCTCACCAGCTGGAATCTTCACTTTTTCCCTCTTACCTTGTTGGGACCCATGTGTTGGTTACCTTGTTCCCAGATGGGGACCAGCCCAGTCTGGAGTTGGAAGGGCACTGAACTAAGTCAGAGGGCAAGTTCCTCTGCTTTGCAAGTTTAACTGGTTCAGACCAGATGGCCTTCGAGTTATAGAAGTTCTTGGGAACACAGTGGCCAGAGGAAGCACATGTCTTCCAGTCTTTAGGGGGTCCAACCTTGTTCTCTCACCCATGATTTGAGTGGAGATACTCCTGTATTTGTTTCACAAATAGTGAGCTATGTGTTCTTATTTAGAAGTGTTAGGCCGGGCGCGGTGGCTGAAGCCTGTAATCCCAGCACTTTGGGAGGCCGAGACGGGTGGATCACGAGGTTAGGAGATTGAGACCATCCTGGCTAACACGGTGAAACCCCATCTCTACTAAAAAATACAAAAAAAAAACTAGCCGGGCGAGGTGGTGGGCGCCTGTAGTCCCAGCTACTCGGGAGGCTGAGGCAGGAGAATGGCGTAAACCCGGGAGGCGGAGCTTGCAGTGAGCTGAGATCTGGCCACTGCACTCCAGCCTGGGCGACAGAGCGAGACTCCATCTCAAAAAAAAATAAAATAAAATAAAAAGTGTTAGCAGTTTCTAGAATTGAATTTATAGGTATTCAGTTTAAATTTACAAAGCAAATGGTTCCCATAATGTTTTGTTTTTGTGAGTCTTCCTATAGGACCTACTCCTCAGCAGCGAACATAATGAGACCCTTTCACTACAGTGTTGTAATAATGTGTTGCTTCTAGATCAGGCTAATATATGAGTGGCATGAGGACAGTGTCCCAGGTCACTGCATTCTGATGTTATTGTGCTTCAGTGTGTTCTATTTAAACTTAAAGGTGCATTTTTCTTTGGGAGGTCGAGGCGGGAGGATCACCTGAGGTCAGGAGTTTGAGACCAGCCTGGCCAACATGGTGAAACCCCGTCTCTACTAAAAATACAAAAATTAGGCCGGGCGCAGTGGCTCATGCCTGTAATCCCAGCACTTTGGGAGGCCGAGGCAGGCAAATCACGAGGTCAGTAGTTCGAGACCAGCCTGGCCAAGAGACCAGCCTGGCCAATATGGTAAAACCCCATCTCTACTAAAAATACAGAAATTAGCTGGGCACATGTAATCCCAGCTGCTTGGGAGGCTGAGACAGGAGAATCACTTGAACCCAGAAGTTGCTTAGGCTGGTCTTGAACTCGTGGGCTTGAGTGATCCACCCGCCTCTGCCTTTCAAAGTGTTGGGATTACAGGCATGAGCCACTGTGCCTGGCCTATTTTCTTTTTATCAGACTCTGTTTTTTTTCCTGTTTTTTGTTTTTTTTTTTTTTAAGATGGAGTCTTGCTCTGTCGCCCAGGCTGGAGTGCAGTGGTGCGATCTCGGCTCACTGCAATCTCCGCCTCCTGAGTTCAAGCAATTCTCCTGCCTCAGCCTCCTGAGTAGTTGGGACTACAGACGCACGCCACCACCATATTTTGACGTTGTAAATAATTGCATTTTGGATAACGGTGATTTTGAAATAATTCCTTAATTGTTTTAGAAGTCAGTTTTCTGATTCAGCAAAATGGATACTAATATAGGACGTTTCAGTGGTGAGGGAGAAAGATGGTTGGGTTGGGTTTTAACCCTAGAATTGTGACCTTGGGCAAGTCACCTTTTCTTCTCTGCTCCCTGTATACAAGCAGAATGGACTTGGCTGTACCCAGTAAATCTTTAAGCTCAGCTTATTTTTGTATTTTCAGTAGAGACAGGGTTTCACCACGTTGGCCGGGATGGTTTCGATCTCTTCACCTTGTGATCCACCTGCCTTGGCCTCCCAAAGTGCTGGGATTACAGACGTGAGCCACTGCACCCGGCCCTGTTTCCTTTTTAGAGACACAGTGTCTTACTCTGTTGCCCAGCCTGTAGTGCTGTGGTGACAAGATAGCTCACTGCATCCTCAACCTCCTGGGCTCAGGTGATCCTCCCGCCTCAGCCTCCCAAGTAGCTGGAAGTACCTCGGCCTACCAAGTAGCTGGAAGTCCAGGCGTGTGCCACTACACCTGGCTATTTTTTTTTTTTTTGGTATTGTAGAGACTGGGTTTCTCCGTATTGCCCAGGGTTGGCCTCTGACTCCTGAGCTGAAGCAATCCTCTTGGCCTCCCAAAGTGTTGGGATTGTAGTGTAATTGTTTTTAATGTTGGCCATTTGCAGAAAAATAAAATACTACATAGAAATTTTTTTTTGAGATGGAGTCTCGCTCTGTTGCCCAGGCTGGAGTGCAGTGGCACAGTCTTGGCTCACTGTAAGCTCCGCCTCCCAGGTTCATGCCATTCTCCTGCCTCAGCCTCCCAAGTAGGTGGGACTACAGGTGCCCGCCACCACGTCTATTTTTAGTAGAGACGGGGTTTCACAGTGTTATCCAGGATGGTCTCAATCTCCTGACCTCATGATCCGCCCACCTCAACCTCCCAAAGTGCTGGGATTACAGGTATGAGCCACTGTGCCTGGCCTGCATAGTAATTTTTAAAAGCTAAGGCTATAGCATTTGACTGGAGAGTTGGACACAATGGCTTGTGCCTGTAGTCTTCGCTGCTTCAGAGACTGAGGCAGGAGGATTGCTTGAGGTCAGGAGCTTGAGACCAACCTGGGCAACACGAGACCCTGTTTTTTTAAAAAATAAAATGAATTGGCCAGGCATGGTGGCTCATGCCTATAATCCCAGCATTTTGGGAGGCTGAGGCGGGCAGATCACCTGAGGTTGGGAGTTCGAGACCAGCCTGACTAACATGGAGAAACCACATCATTACTAAAATACAAAGTTAGCCGGGTGTGGTGGTGCATGCTTGTAATCCTAGCTACTCGGGAGGCTGAGGCAGGAGAATCGCTTGAACCCAGGAGGTGGAGGTTGCAGTGAGCTGAGATCGCATCATTGCACTCCAGTCTAGGCAACAAGAGTGAAACTCTGTGTCAAAACATAAAACATAAAAAAAAAAAATAATAAAATACATTTAAAAATAAAAGGAATTCGGTCAGGCGTGGTGGCTTATGCCTATAATCCCAGCACTTTGGGAGGCCGAGGCAGGCGGATCACCAAAGGTTAAGAGTTCAAAACCAACCTGGCCAACATGGTGAAGCCCTATCTCTACTAAAAATACAAAAACTAGCTGGGCGTGGTGTTGAGCACCTGTAATCCCAGCTACTCAGGAGGCTGAGACAGCAGAATCACTTGAACCCAGGAGGCGGAGGTTGCAGTGAGCTGAGATCACGCCACTGCCCTCCAGCCTGGGCGACAGTGAGACTCTGACTCAAAATAAATAAATAAATAAAAATAATTTGATCAGAAACTTGAATGTAACAAATTGAGTATAATAAATAAATATAGAGTAGATGTCTATTTTACTTTAAGGATCAAATCCTTAGTTTGAGAGCAGGACAGATGAGAATAGTTTGTCTTGTATTTGATGGTCTGGTAGTAACTGTCAGTATTGATCCATATAACTGAGTAACCTCTTCCATTGAGAACGATTGCCAAGTACACAGGTGCTGAACAAATATTTGTCACATATTTGGGGAAAAAGACACTCAGACTGCCATATTTTGATGTTGTAAATAATTGCATTTTGGATAACGGTGATTTTGAAATAATTTCTTAATTTTTTTAGAAGTCAGTTTTCTGATTCAGCAAAATGGATACTAATACAGGACGTTTCAATGGTGAGGGAGAAAGAGGGTTGGATTGGGTTTTAACCCTAGAATTATGACCTTGGGCAAGTCACCTTTTCTTCTCTGCTCCCTGTATACAAGCAGAATGGACTTGGCTGTACCCAGTGAATCTTTAAGGTTTCTTTTAAAAATCTTTGCTTCTACTTTGGGAGGCTGAGGCAGGAGGATCAGTTGAGGCCGGGAGTTCAAGACCAACTTGGGCAACATAGCAAGACCCTTTCTCTACAAAAACAGAAAAAATTAGTCGGATGGACTGGTGCATACCTGTACTCCCAGCTACTCAGGAGGCTGAGGTGGCAGGATTGTTTGAGTCCAGTTCAAGGTTGCAGTGAACTATGATTGTGTCATGGCATTCCAGCCTGGGCAACAGAGCAAACAAAAAAATATTTGCTTCTGAGTATGTTGAGTTGCTCAGAGACAAAAGTATTTACAGTATAGGTGACCCATAGGTTACAATGACTTCACTTAGAAATTTTCATCTTTATGATGGTGCAAAAGAAGAAATTCTGATGTGCATTCAGAAGAAACTGAGCATCAAGTACCCATGCAACCATTCTGTTTTTTACTTTTGGTGCAGTGTTCACTAACTTGATAAATAAAATATAAAATAATAATAAAATGCAGTTTAACTTATATGAGATATACAACACTTTATTATAAAATAATCTTTGTGTTGTTAGATGCTTTTGCTCAACTGTAGGCTAATGTAAGTGCTCTGATCATGTTTTAGGTAGGCTAGGCTAAGCTATGATGTTTGCTAGGTTAGGTGTATTAAATATATTTTTGACTTAGGTATTTTCAACGTAAGCTGGGTTTATTGGGATGTAACCCCATCTTAATTTGAGGAACATCTATTCTATGAATGGTGTACACAATATTACTTTCACACAGAGTGAAGACTAGAATATGATGCCTATGTTTTTTGGGGGAGAATTGTTAAATTTTGTTTGTTTGTTTTGTCCTCAACAGTCAACGACAACACAAACAGCAGAGTGGTCCTTTGGTCCTTCTTTGAAGCTCTTGTTCTAGTTGCCATGACATTGGGACAGATCTACTACCTGAAGAGATTTTTTGAAGTCCGGAGGGTTGTTTAAAAAGCCTCTTCCTGATGATCCCAACTCAGAATTCACTGTTTACCAAACACCTTGGTCATAATAATGTCATTAGTTTCTCCATTTTTATTTTCTGAACTGTACATTCACAATTTATGTTTCTTTGTGATGAATAGATATTGGGGGAAAAACACCTTTTTAGGAAAATTATAGTGCAAATTTGACAGTTGATTGGCATAATTTCTTGTTTGAATGCTGCCTCCATTATATAGGTCCTTCCAGGAACTCAAACACTGTAAGTGAAATATGGGAGTATAGTTTTTATTACTTCTTTTACTTGTGTTTTCATAATATAATGCAGTTTGTTCAGGAAATCAGCACAAAGCCTGATAGTACTTTACTAAAATGACTGCATTCTTTGGATTCCCTCAGTCTGTGGTTCAAGTCACTACAGATTCATTTTGTTGAGTCCTTATGAGAAACAACAGTATGAATCTTGACGGTTTCTGCCCATCCTAACGGCAGAGTTCTCTGACTTGAGCGTATGCCACCAGGCTGGGTACTTTCATACTTTGTTTTCTTCTTTTGCTTTAAAAGTACGACTCAGCATACATTTTCCCGCACACATTTTTACATTGTACCTTAGGACTTAATCATCTCCACTTAAATTGATGACACAAGCAGCTAATAACCATTTTTGGGTTTCTGTCTAACCTTCTAATTGTCTGTTAAAGCCAATTCTCTGGGTGTCCCAGTGAGTGGTGGCTCTTTTTCTTTCCACACTGGCACATTCACTTCCCCCACTCTTGGCATGTAGGAAATAAACATTTACGTAATTGGAAAAATCCAGATTTCTGATGCCAAAGGGTTAAAGCCTCTTGGGTTTCATTGCAGTGATATACAGCCACTATTTTATTTTTGATCAGTGGCCTTTGGGCCACTGTTTAGGGCACTGAACATCAGTGTCAGCATTAGGGTTTGGGTTTTTGTTTTTCTTGGGTCTTTCTTTTTTGGCACATGTGAATCTTGTTTTGTGTAAAATGAAATGACTTTCTCTTGTTCTCTGATGATGGGTTTAAAATTAAAAGAGCATCTGGTTTCGGTATGGGGATGATCCAGGATTATGTTGTGACTGATATATATTAGTTACTTGTACATTTTTTTTTTTTTGATCTTTGCAAGGGGAAGACTACAAGTAACGAGTTTTATATAATTAATTTAAATTTGTTACAGGTTTTCATGTTCAGGATAAGCAATTTTTCCACCTTGGGTGAGAACACGTGCAACAGTTTATTAATGAGGTGACTTTCACCTTAGGACAACTGTTGCATACCAGTTTTTTTTGTGTGTGTGAAACACTTCAAAATTGACTTAAAATATGTAAATTTAAAATTGGTTGTATCTAATATGCCCCAGGTTCAGTAAATAAACAATTCTTTTTAAAAACAGTCAGTATTCTGTGTTTTATATATTGACAGTTAATTCAGATTTTTTACACACCAACTTTCTGTTCTTATTTGACATGAGACATGTCCATGTTTTCTGAGTATTTATGCCTATTATGTCTGTTACTTTTTAATTCTATAAGCTTGAGGATAGTGAACGGTACCAAGTTTTCGTTTCTGCACAGGTTTTCCAGTGAGGCTTCTCTGATGGATCAGTGCTAAAATCTCAAGTATTTTTCTATTTGGGAAAAAAGAAAGGGTTGAATTATTTTCACTCGCCCACGTGGTTTATGAACGTGGGAAATAGCTTTAAAGACAGATTAAATGATGTGCCCAAGGCCACAGGTAAGAGAGTGAAAGACGGAACCAGAGACTAGATCACCACCTGTAGAAACTCCTTCCTCTGCGAAACTAATGGCCTGCTGGTAATAAAAGTAGCTACGATTTATTGAGTACTGTGTAATGTCTTGATCCAGTACTAAGCACTTTACTTGGTCTGTCTTATTCATGCTTCAAAACTGCCATTACCTTGGGTAAAATCATTTTGGAAGTGAGGAGGAAAACAGGCTTGGAATGGGTCCTAAGGTCAGAAAACTAGTAGGTAGTAGAGCACAGAAGACACACACAGATAGGCAATTTCTCTGCCTTTGCTGAAAGTGCCTTTGCTTTCAGAACTGTCTGTGAAATGCCCCCCTTTTCTTTTTTTGGAGACAGGATCTCACTCTATTCCCAGGTTGAAGTGCGTTGGCTTGATCTCTGCTCACTGACCTCAACCCCCCGGGCTCAAGTGATCCTACCACCTCAGCTCTCCAAGTAGCTGGGACTACATCTTTTGTTTTTTAAAAGCAGGGTCTTGCTCTGTTACCTGGACTGGAGTGCAGTGGCACAAACATGGCTCACTGCAGCCTTAACCTCTCAGGTGATCCTCTCATCTGAGTCTCCCGAGTAGTTGGGACCACAGGCATGCACCACCATGCCTAGCTAATTAAAAAATTACTTTCATAGAGACAGAGTCTCCTGTACCTTGCCCAGGCTGGCCTCATTCTCCTGGGCTCAAGTGATCCTCCTGCCTCAGCCTCCCAAAGTGTTGTGATTGCAGACATGAGCCACCGTGCCTGGCCGAAGTCCCATTTTATAAAAGTTGTCGAAGAGTTTTGAGAATGTGATGATCATTTCATTGAAAATGTGGCTTTAGGCTGTTGTCTTTTACTTAATTTGAGATGACTGCAGTCTGCATGAGTTGTATTCCCATTTATTGATCCCACAAATATTTGAGTGATTGCTGTGTGCTACAGTGATAGTCCCTGGGATAAAGAAGATAGAGAAAAGACCCCATTAGTGTAGGTTTTACATTTTGGTGGCAGAGATGAACCTAGTAAGTTGTGTGTGTGTGTGTAGCAAGAAAGATAATGGCAAATGCTAAGAAGGGAAAATAAATGAGGGTAGGAGTTTCAGTGATGTGGAAAGGAAGGTAACACTGAGAAGGTGATTTCAAAAGTCCAAGTGGAATGTAAGGGAGTGTAAGGGAAAACTTACCCTTTGTCCTCAGGTATCTCTAAAAATTCAACTGAAAAAAGGCAGATTAATAGGAGGAAAGTGATGCAAATTTATTTGGTCATGGTTTTGCACAACAAAGGAACCTTCAGAATTAAGACCCAAAGTTACAGGGAAAAATATTCATTTTTATGCTTAGGCTCAACAAAATATGCACAGCTGAGTAGAAATAGGACTGGACAAGAAGGGCATGATCTAATGCTCACAGACTGAGTGGGGAAGCCCAGCAAGGCCTGTCTGGATTCTTTTCGGCCTCTCTGTGCAGCATTCCTTCCTTCTGGGTAGGGGACAGAACCCTTCCTGTAATGGGGTCTTACAACCTACAAGCAAAACAAAAGAGGTCAGAAATTTTTTTTTTTTTTTTTTTTTTTATAGTCTCTCGCTGTCGCTGTCGCCCCGGCTGGAGTGCAGTGGCGCCATCTTGGCTCACTGCAGCCTCCGCCTCCTGGGTTCAAGCAATTCTCCTGCCTCAGCCTCCCAAGTAACTGGGACTACAGGTGCACGCCGCCAAATCCGGCTAATTTTTTTGGTATTTTTAGTAGAGACGGGGTTTCACCGTGTTGCCGAGGCTGGTCTCGAACTCGAGCTCAGGCAATCCGCCCACCTCGGCCTCTGAAAGTGTTAGGATTACAGGCGTGAGCCACTGCGTCTGGCCTTTTTTTTTTTT
>NW_012103587.1:192797-194190 GCF_000951045.1 Mandrillus leucophaeus
CAGCGCTCCGGAACTCTGCTGCTCCAGCAAAGTTCCCGGCCGGCCGCCGGAGCTGCCGGAAGCGGAAGTGTTCGTTGGGGGTGCACAGGGCGCCTTCGAGCAGCGGCGACCGAGGCGGCAAAGGAGAGCGCCATGGAGCATGTGACGGAGGGCTCCTGGGAGTCTCTGCCAGTGTCACTGCACCCGCGGGTGCTGGGCGCGCTGCGGGAGCTGGGCTTCCCGTACATGACGCCGGTGCAGGTATCGGTTCCTGGGGGAGAGTGAGGCTGGGAGGGGGGCAGGCACCCGCTGCTTCGGACACAGCGGAGGTGATCGGACAGACCCGAGCCCTGGGGCGCTCATCCCTCCAGCTGGGGCTCTTGCCTCGTCTCCAGGCTGCCCAGACTGGCGGGATGCGGAGCTGCTCGGCCAGCGAGCCGGCAGAGGGGCCGCGACCCACCCTGCCCTCGGGTGCTGGGGTCTCGAGCCTGGTTCTCATCCTAGCCCTGCCCCCTGTAGCTGTGAGACCTCGGGCAAATGGCTTAACCTCAACGTGCTTCATTTTCCTTCTCTGTGAAATGATGAAAAAATAACACCCTCCTTACGGGGTTGCTGTGGGTACTAAATAAACCAGTCGGCACACTATAGGAGCTCAGTGAAGGTTACCTGTTGTTATGCATCTTTTCAAGAAGTATTTCTTGAGGACCTACTATGTGCCAGGAACTCTTCTCGGCTCTGGGGAGTTTGCAGTATTGGCATCTGCTCATAGCCTTACTTTCTAGCGCAGGAGCTAGAGAAAGGTTAATTTCAGCTGCTAGTAAATGTTATGAAGGAACCAAGACTGTTGTGATAGTGTCACTCGAGGACTGGAGAGGAGGTGAGACAGGGTGCTAAGGAAGGCCTTTCTGAGGAGGTGTCATTGAGCTGAGACCTCAGTGATTGAGAAGGAGCTGGCTCTCGGGTGACGAGGGGGAGATTATTCCAGCGGAGAGAAATACCAGTGCACATAAATGCCCTGGGGCAGGCTGCAAATGGTTTGAGCAGCAGAAAGGAGGCCTTTGTGACTGAACATCAAGAGTAGTGCAAGAAATGGATTGTGTAGGGTCTTGTAGAAGCTTGGATTTCATTCTAAATGTAGTGGGAAGCCATCTTATCTGGGAAGATGTTTAGGAAAGGAAGGGCTGTTTCTCTTTAGAGAGTGGCCTTTTCAGGCATAAGAGGCATAAGAGCAGGCAGGTCGCTTAGGAGGCCATTGTCAGGTAAGAGATGATGGTGGCTTGGAGTAGGGTGGAACCAGTGGATATTGAGAAGTCACATTTGGAATAACTTTAAGGTTGCTAAGGGACCGGAAGTGGAGGTTAGGAAAGAAAAGGCTCTAGAGGGAGCTGAAGTTTTTATTCTTTTTTTTTTTTTT
>NW_012103587.1:201210-202405 GCF_000951045.1 Mandrillus leucophaeus
GATGCTCATTGCTCGGCCTCCGGAGTAGCTGAAGGCACCTGCCACACCTGGCTAATTTTTTTGTATTTTTAATAGAGACGGGATTTCACCACTTTGGCCAGGCTGGTCTTAAAACTCCTGACCTTAGGTGATCCACCTGCCTCGGACTCCCAAACTGCCAGGATTACAGGCGTGAGCCACGCGCCCAGCCCAGGTAATTTCTTTTTTTCTTTTCTTTTCTTTTTTTTGAGACTGAGTCTCACTCTGTCGCCCAGGCTGGAGTGCAGTGGCGCAACCTCCACCTCCCTGGCTCAAGCGATTCTTCTTCTGCTTCAGGCTCCCGAGTAGCTGGGACTTACAGGTATGCGCCACCACGCCCGGCTAATTTTTGTATTTTTAGTAGAGACGGGGTTTCACCATATTGGCCAGGCTGGTCTCGAACTCCTCACCTCGTGATCTGCCCGCCTTGGCCTCCCAAAGTGCTGGGATTACAGGCGTGAGCCACCATGTCCGGCCGATAATTTCTTTATGGCCAGTTTTTTTCACAGAAAGGTGGAGAAGAGAGTTAGAGTAATATTTTTAGGTTTTATGGCTGACTTTGGAGAAAAGGGGTTCCCGTTTCTATGCTCCATCATGACGGGCAAGAGGGATTCTTGAGTTTCTATGGCCAGCCTCACAGAATCAGAGATCAGAGACGGGGCAGAAGGTCAGAGAGAAACTTGCTTCTGAGGCTGCCTCTGGGGTCTTCATTTTGGGGTTTCGTTTTCAGAGCCTCAACAGGAGCAAGTCATGCACATAGCTGGAGGAGATAGGCCCTCATAGAGGGCACGTAATGAGTGGTCAATAAAAGCTTGCTGAGTGAAGGTGTATGTGGACATGAATGGCCCAGGCCAACTGTGAACAGTGGAATAGGACAGTGTTCTTACTTAGGACTCTGACCCTAACTTCCGGGAAAGTAAACCAACATTCAGGATGTACCGGCCATCGGACACCCGCCATCAGCGGGTGCCTGTTTTGCAGGGCTGCTAACCCGGGGCCCCGACACGTTTCTCTGCCCACGGCAGCCAGCCCCGCGGTCCTTCGGCCTGGACGCGGTCCTGTGCTGCCACCTGCCTCCGAGGGACAAAGAAAGTGGGAGAGCCGGGCCAGACTCCCTCCCGCCAAAACTCTTGCCCGGTGCTGAGAGGCGCCCGGAGCCCAGGGGTGCGGGGCGGGT
>NW_012103587.1:203979-240968 GCF_000951045.1 Mandrillus leucophaeus
TTTTGAGATCGCGTCTCACTCTGTTGCCCAGGCTGGAGTGCAGTGGCGCGATCTTGGCTGACTGCAGTCTCCACCTCCCGGGTTCAAGCAATTCTCTGCCTGAACCTCCTCAGTAGCTGAGATTACAGGCGCCTGCCACCACGCCCGGCTAATTTTTTGTATTTTTAGTAGATATGGAGTTTCACCATCTTGGCCAGGTTGGTCTTGAACTCCTGACCTCGTGGTCCACCTGCCTCAGCCTCCCAAAGTGCTGGGATTACAGGCTGAACCACCGCACCCCACCGATTTTTATTCTTAGTAGCTGAGTGAATGGTGTTACCATTTCCCGAGAATGGCTGGAGGGTGTAGCAGGTTTCAGAAGGAAAGTCAAAAGTTCTTGTTTTTTTTTCTTTGTGTGTGTGTGTGGGGTTTGTTTTTTTTTTTTTTAAATGTTTTTGAGACAGAATCTTGCTCTGTTGCCCAGGTTGGAGTGCAATGGCATGATCTCAGCTCACTGCAACTTCTGCCTCCCGTGTTCAAATGATTCTTCCATTTCAGCCTTCCGAGTAGCTGGGATTACAGGCGTGCATCACCACGCCTGGCTAATTTTTGTGTTTTTAGTAGAGATAGGGTTTCGCCATGTTGGCCAGGTTGGTCTCAAACTCCTGATCTCAGGTGATACGCCCGCCTTGGCCTCCCAAAGTGCTGGGATTACAGGTGTGAGCCACCGTGCCTGGCCACAAGAGTCCTGTTTTTAAACATTGAGCTGGGTACAGTGGCACCCGCCTGGAGTACCATTTACTTGGAAGGCCGAGGTGGGAGGATCCCTTGAGCCCAAGAGTTCAAGACCAGCCTGGGCAACATAGTGAGACCCCCATCTCTGAAATTAAAATAAATAATGGCCGGGCAAGGTGGCTCACGCCTGTAATCCTAGCACTTTTGGAGACTAAGGTGGGAGGATCACTTGAGACCAGGAGTTCAAGACCAAACTGGGCAACATAGGCAGGCCCTATAATAGCAAAAAATTTTTGAAAATAAATGAAGCCTTGAGTTTGAGATGCCCATAAGATTCCTGGGAATGTGGAGAATCTATTTCCAGCAGACAGGGCTGGAGATGGAAACTGGGAGTGCTGTGTTCCCTGCCTAGGGAACCTGGCCTCAGATCCTCAGAGCCTCAGAGCTCATTGTCTAGACCTGTCATCCACTACACAGTCACCAGACACGGCTATAGAGTGCTTGAAATACACTTTGTCCAAATCAAAGTATACTCTGAGTATCAAATAACACAGTATATTTTGAAGACCTAGTATGAAAAAAGAATGGAAAATGTTGATTTTTACATATTGATTAAATGTGAAGGGACAATATTTTTGATATATTGGGTTAAATAAAATATTAAAATTTATTTCACCCATTTCTTTGTACTTTTCTTACTATGGCTACTAGAAAATTTAACATTGTTTATGTGGTTCACATTTTATTTCTATTGGACAGCAGTGGCCTGGAGCAGCGTCCTCACCCTCGGCACTATTGAGTTTTGTGCTGGAAAATTTTTTGTTGTGGGCTGTCCTGGGCATTGTAGGATGTTTAACAGCATCACTGGAATCTGTCCACCAGAGGACATCACCTCCCAACTCTGGCTGTAATTTATTTAGTTACTTATTTTTTTGAGGCAGGGTCTTGCTCTGTTATCCAGGCTGGAGTGTGGTGGCACAGTCACAACTCACTGCAGCCTCGACCTCCCTGGGCCTAGGTGATCCTCCTACCTTAGCCTCCTGAGTAGCTGGGACCACAGGCATGCACCACCACACCCACATAATTAAAAATATTTTCTTTGTAGAGATAGAGTCTCCCTGTGTTGCCAAGGATGGTCTGGAACTCCTGGCCTTAAGGGAGTTAAGGGCCTCCCAAAGTGCTGTAATTATAGATGTGAGCCACCATGCCTGGCCCACCCTGGGTTTTGACAACCAAAAATGTCTCCTTACATTGCCAAATGTTCCCTCGGGGGTTGATAGGGAGGATAGAAATCACTGTGCAGAGGCAGTTGGAATAATATTACATCTGCTGTGATTTAAGTGAGCTCAGGCCCTGGGGACCAGGGCTGAACCCTGGAGGGAGCAGCCGCGAGGCCAAGGCCTAAATCTAATTGAGGTTTAGCTTTTTTGATGCTAAAACCAGGTTTCTTGTAAAGTCTGGAGACCTCTACAGTGCTTAAAATGAGAAGGTTTATTTGAATCTTGATTCTGTGATATTAGAGCTGGAAGGGACCCTAAAACCTAATGTCTTCAACCCCTTCCTGGTTCAGAGAGGGAAGTTGGAGAGACAGGAATAGAATTCAGGACTCCCACCTCCCAGCTCAGCTCACTGTCCCCACACGTCGTCCATGTAGACACAGTTGCCACGTTTGATTCAACTTCTCTATGGTGACTTGGTTACTCAGAGCCCCTTTTGTGGTGGGGTCCACTGTGGCCTTAGCCGCCCATTATGTTCCTAGGACTTCGGTTCTCACCTGTGAAGTGATGACATCCTTTAACCGGTGCTTTGCAATCTCTCCCTTTAGTCTGCAACCATCCCTCTGTTCATGCGAAACAAAGATGTCGCTGCAGAAGCGGTGAGTGTCTCGGGTACGTGCAGCCTGTCCTTGTGTTTTCCCTCACATGAACTCTGAGGAAGAAAAGGAAACCAAAACTCTCTGTTTGCAGGTCACAGGTAGTGGCAAAACACTCGCTTTTGTCATCCCCATCCTGGAAATTCTTCTGAGAAGAGAAGAGAAGTTAAAGAAGAGTCAGGTGAGGACAGTGAAAGTGATTTATTTTCACCTCGTCGTCAGAGTTCACATTGGATTAAGAAGCTGGCTACAAACTTGAAAAAATAGATCAGAAGCCATGGCTCACACCTGTAATCCCAGCACTTTGGGAGGCCGAGTCTGGAGGATCACTGGAGTCCAGGAGTTTGAGACCAGCCTGGGCAACACAGTGAGACTTTATCTCTACCAATAATGAATGAATGAATGAATGAATGAATGAAAGAAACTTGAAGAAAAAAAAGACAATCCTCATTATTTGTGGATTCTATATTTGTTAATTTGTCTGCTCGTTGAAACTTATAACACCCCAGTGGATCCTCGGTGCTTCTGTGGTCATGGGCATGGACAGAGCTGCCTTTTGTTTTACTGCTCAGGTGTAAACAGTGTCCTTTTCGTCATCTATTTAGTGCTATGTTTTTCACCTTTTTTTTTTCCTTTTTTACCTGAGACAGGGTCTTGCTCTGTCACCCAGGCTGGAGTGCAGTGGTGTGATCTCAGTTCACTGCAGCCTCCACCTCCCAGGCTCAAGTTATCCTCCTGCCTCAGCCTCCCAAGTAGATGGGACTACAGGTGTGGACCACCACATCTGGGTAATTTTTTGTATTTTTTGAGGAGAAGGGGTTTTGACATGTTACCCAGGCTGGTCTCAAACTTCTGGGCTCAAGTGATCTTTCCGCCTCGGCCTCCCAAAGTGCTGGGATTACAGGTGTGAGCCAGCGTGCCCAGCCATTTTACACATTTGTTGCTTTATGTTGGTGATTTTGGTTTTTGAAATGGCTCCGTGATGTAGTGCAGTCTAGTGTTCCTGGGCGCAAGAAGGTTATGACGTGCAGAGAGAATCCCCGCACTAGAGAAGCACAAGCTCGGGCATGAGTTAATGTGCTGTTGGCCACGAGTTCAATAGGAATGAATCAACAGTATATATTAAATAGAGTCTTTTAAGCACAAACAGACATAAAATAGAGTTATGTATCGATTGGTTGACAAAAATGTCATGTCCAGAGACTGGCAGGAACCTAACCCTGCGTTTCCCCTGTGAGCAGTGGTTCAGCGTTCACTAATTCAGTGTTCTTAGTGTTAGTGACTTTAAAGAGCATAACTGCAGTGTATGATGACAAGTAACCGTAATTCAAAGTAGTTGATATGTGCTCAGGGATGCTGCTGAGAACGCCCAGTAACTGTGGTTTCTCTGGAAGTTCTCTGTGTGGTGGAGGGCGGAGGGCCTATGAGTTCCTCTCCAGGAGGCCCTTGCGCTGCTGACTGTGTCCCTTCCTTCCATGTGGGCAGGTCGGAGCCATAATCATCACCCCCACCCGAGAGCTGGCCGTTCAGATAGACGAGGTCCTGTCGCATTTCACGAAGCACTTCCCCCAGTTCAGGTGAATTGGATGCAGTGTCCCTGTTAGCCACGGGCTGTTGTTTTGCCGAACTTAAAGACTGTTTTCTTGTTCCAGCCAGATTCTTTGGATTGGAGGCAGGAATCCTGGAGAAGATGTTGAGAGGTTTAAGCAACAAGGGTGAGTTTGCTCATGTCTGCTCATTTATTTGCTGCTCTTGGCACTGAACATAAGAATTGATATGTGAGCTCAGCCTAACTGTGGGTCCCTCTTTCAGCAGTCTCCTCCCCCTGCAAAAAGGTGTTTTCTCCAGGCCAGCTTCCTATGGCGCTTTGCTAGCTCCTTCCCATGAGGGCCTGATGAGTACTTAACTCAGGTTCCTACAGAGGTCAAGAGAACGACGTGAGGATAAATGAGTGGTCAGGATAGATGAATGCGGGACTGGGGGATGGTGAGGAACTGGCCAGTAGCTGCCTGGAATACTCAGCTCCAGTTGGTAGCTGCCTGGCGGAACTGGGCTCAGTCGTGCCAGGTTTTGAATTTTTTAAAAAGAAGATGGAATTCCAGATTTGTGTGTGTTATCTCCTGATTTTTTAACTGTTGGCGTGTAATCCACATTTGAAAAACACATCTTGTAGGTGAGCCAGTCTGAGGGAGCCACATCCGGCCCTGAGTCTGCCAGTTTGTGATCTTTACATAGGGTTCTCTAATTCTGTCAACATTCCCATTTTACATGTGAGCTACCTGGGGCCTACAATGGTTGAGTTAACTTGCGTAGGTCAGAGGTTGGGAAGCTTTTTTTGTAAATGAGCAGATGGTAACTGTTTTCGGCTTTGTGAACCATATGGTCTCCGTCGCAGTTACTCAACTGCTGTTGCAGTGTGAAGGCAGCGATAGGCAACATGTGAATAAATGGGCGTGGTTGTCTGCCAATAAAATACTTGGCAAGGACAGGCAGCAGCCCAGGTTTGGTCTGGGAGCTGGAGTTTGCCAACCTTGCCTGGGTCATAGCCCAGAACCCAGATCCTGTGTCGCCGCAGCGCTCACATTTTCTACCCTACAGCACTCTTTTCCACTCTCATGCTCTTCGTTCTCTTCACTAGGGCTTAAATGACTTTGGAGGGATATGAAGCTTGGTATTTTGGTAATCATTAACCACATTCCCAAGATCCAGAGAGCTTGGTAAATGTTAACTTTCTTTCCAAAGTGGGAACATCATTGTGGCCACTCCAGGCCGCTTGGAGGACATGTTCCGAAGGAAGGCGGAGGGCTTGGATCTGGCCAGCTGTGTGCGATCCCTGGATGTCCTGGTGTTGGATGAGGCAGACAGACTTCTGGACATGGGGTTTGAGGCAAGGTACTGGACTTTGGACTTCACTGGCTTGAGTGGGTGGATGATACTAATACAAAAGGAAAGCAAAATGGAGTTTACCACTTTATGACTAGGTATTTTTATTTTTTATTTTCATTTTAATTTTTTTAAATTAATTTATTTTTTAGAGACAGGGTCTTGTGCTGTAACCGAGGCCAGAGTGCAGTGGCGTGATTATGTTCACTGCAGCCTCAACCTCTTGGGCTCAGGTGATCCTCCTGCATCAGCCTCCCGAGTAGCTGGGGCTACAGGCGCACACCACCATGCCTGTTTTTTTTATTTTTTGCAGCTGGGGTTTTGCCATGTTGCCCAGGCTGTTCTCAAACTCCTGGGCTTAAGTGATCCTCCCACCTCGGCCTCCCAAAGTGCTAGGATTACAAGCGCCAGCCACCATACCTGGCCTAAGTATTTTTATTAACCACATTTTAATTTCAAATCATTAAGTAGTTTGAGCTTTCAAATTCTACCACGTGATTTTTATTCCCGTTCTATCTTTGATCTTAAAATGCACTTTCCTTCAAGTATTTTTTTTTTTTTTTTTTGAGACAGGGTTTCACTCTGTCATCCGGGCTAGAATGCAGTGGCATGATTTTGGGTCATTGCGACCTTTACTTCCTGGGCTTAAGTGAGCCTCCCACCTCAGCCTCCTGAGTATCTGGGACTACAGGCACATGCTATCACGCCTTTTTTTTTTTTTTTAATTTTTGCAGAGACAAGATCCCCTTATGTTGCCCAGGTTGGTCTCAAATTCCTGGGCTCAAGAGATCCTCCCATCCCAGCCTCCCGAAGTGCTGGGATTACGGGCATGAGCCATCACACCTGGCAGTTTTGTTGTTTTTTAATAAACAGTTTAATGGGATGTAATTCACATATCATTATAATTGTATAGTTATATGCTAAAATTTGAGGAACCTTGGAAAAATGAAAGTATAAAGAAGAAACAAAGAATCACCCATAATCTCACCTCCCAGTGTATGTGCTATAAATATTTTGATGGCTTCACTTTCAGTCTTTCTGAATACCTGTTTGGTATCGTGAAGCACTGTGTGTTGATTATGCTGGCAAGTGAGTGGTTAAGTGTGAGCCCTCTTTTTATCAGCATCAACACCATCCTGGAGTTTTTGCCAAAGCAGAGGAGAACAGGCCTTTTCTCAGCCACTCAGACGCAGGAAGTGGAGAACTTGGTGAGAGCGGGCCTCCGGAACCCTGTCCGGGTCTCGGTGAAGGAGAAAGGCGTGGCAGCCAGCAGCGCCCAGAAGACCCCCTCCCGCCTGGAAAACTACTACATGGTGAGTGCCTGGGCCTGCTTCTTACTTCGTGATAATGACCAGTGCTCATTTTATGGAAATTGTACTGGTAGAATAAATATATGAGACCCTGTAGCACATATGAGATGCATTTGGGGACAGAGCTAGGAGAAATGGTCTGGGTGTTCCTGCTCATGAATGAGTAAGTTAGTTAAATTGGGCATAAATGTATTTTAAGCACAGTCTCTAAGGACAGTGTCTCTGAACCTCCTACCCTCAAGTGACAAAATGTTTCTATTTTACATGCTTGGGGTGTGCTGGGTGCAGGCATGATTAAACTCTGTAGTTCCGGGGCCTGTCAGAACAGCCTGTGTCACAGAGAAGGGCATAGTTAGATGTGCAGGTGGAACACAGAAAATCAAGTGACAGACTCACTCCTGAGGAGACTTTGTGGGGTGGAAATAAATGTTCTACTCTGTAAATGTTGTGTATTTTTGACCTGCATCAGATATGTTGAATTTCTTTTTTTTTTTTTTTTGTGACGGAGTCTCACTCTGTCACCCAGGCTGGAGTGCAGTGGCCGGATCTCAGCTCACTGCAAGCTCCGCCTTCCGGGTTCACACCATTCTCCTGCCTCAGCCTCCCGAGTAGCTGCAACTACAGGCACCCGCCACCATGCCCGGCTAATTTTTTGTATTTTTTTAGTAGAGATGGGGTTTCACCCTGTTAGCCAGGATGGTCTCGATCTCCTGACCTGGTGACCTGCCGACCTCGGCCTCCCAAAGTGCTGGGATTACAGGCGTGAGCCACTGCGCCCAGCCTTTTTGTTTGTTTGTTTTTTGTTTTGAGACAGTGTCTCACCCAGGCTGGAGTGCAGTGGCACGATCTCGGCTCATTGCAACCTCTGCCTCCCGGGTTCAAGCAATTCTCCTGCCTCAGCCTCCCGAGTAGCTGGGATTACAGGCGTGTGCCACCGTGCCCGGCTAACTTTTTGTATCTTTAGTAGAGGTGGGGTTTCACCACGTTGGCCAAGCTGGTCTTGAACTCCTGACTTCATGATTGCCTGCCTCAGCTTCCCAAAGTGCTGGGATTACAGGCATAAGCCGTTGTGCCCGGCCCAAATATGCTGAATTTCTAGTAGTAAATACTGGCTGCTAGCTTCTGTAGTTTCTTCACAAGGAAGTAGATGGGCTTTTGGCAATTTGATTGTTTAGTAATGAGGCCACTCCCCACCCCTGTTCTGTTCCGTCCCATTGCTGGGATGGGCCACGAGGCACAAATGCAGAGAGCACAGGCTGCAGGGGAGGCAGCACCATCAGGGCACGGAGGAACCCACAAGCCAGTGCCACTGCTGATGGTACATTGTCCCACCAGCCTGGGGCTGGGACTTTTCTTTCTCTTTTGCAATAAGGTTTTTCAGGTTAAATTTTTCTTTAGGCCTGGAGGGGTTCCCTAGCTCCTGAACATGTCTGCTGTTCAAAATGAAGGAGGCTGGTCTTGAAACCAGAGTGTTCCCATTGCTGTGGACTGTGAGGTTGTCGAGGCTGCTCTCCTGTTTGTGTCAATTTGTAGGCAGATTAAAGGTAGAATGAGTTTCCAAATGAGAAACTGCACCTAGTATAACTGGAGAGTGTTGTCGAGATCAGATAGGCTCATCAGAAGTGGGAGCTGTAGTTGCCATTGATGTTTCTGACAGTCCAGGCTGGGTGAGGGAGGAGGCTAGCTCTTCCCAAGCAGAGGGAAGGACTCTGCATAGGGTAGTGTGGAGAGCCTGGGCGCTAGAGCAGCTAGAGCAGGACTGCCTGGTGCATATCTTGGCTTTGGCCCTTACTAAATTAACCGGTGAACTTAGAGGTCCTCACTTGTCAAATGGGGGCCACAGTAGTATACAGCTTCGTAGGGTTGCTGGAGGATTAATTAATTAATCCATGCAAAAATGTTCATGATAGTGCTTAGTACACGGTAAGTATGGGTTGAGCATTCCTAACTTGAAATTTCAAAATCCAGAATGCTCCAGAATCTGGAGTTTTTTGAATGCCAGCATGATGCGGAAAGGAAATGCTTGTTGGAGTATTTTAGATTTCGGATTTCCAGATTAGGGATGCTCAACTGGTAAGTATAGTGCAGCTATTCCAAAATCTGAAAGAATTCAAAAGCCAAAAAACACTTCAAGTCCCAGGGACCTTGGATGAGGGATACTCGTACTAATGTTAGCTTTGGACACCCACTGTGGCTACTGTTGCGTTCTGTTGTTTTGCATTCGTTTTGCATTTAGAGATGGCTGAGTACATGAGAAAAAATTCCAAACTGGGCATTTGGTTTTGGTAAAAATAGGATGAATGCATTCAGGTAAATTTAATGTCTCTAATTTGGGAGTTTGAATGGAGGACTTGATTGCATTATGAAAAAAAAGCAGTGGGGTCTGAGTCCATGGAAGCCTTTTAAATAATTATGTACATTGCTTTCTGGAAATCATTATTCATCTTAGAGCAGTGACTTCTGAACTTGGCATCAGAATTTCCTGGGGGAACTCTTAAATAATATGGATTCTTAGGTCCAATCTCAGACCTACTGAATCAGAATCTGTATGTCGTACCCAAGAATCTGCATTTAAAAAATATATATATATCCTTTGGCTGGGTTAGGTGGCTCATGCCTGTAATCCCAGCACTTTAGAACTGAGGTGGGAGGATCACTGGAGGCCAGGCCAGGAGTTTGAGACCAGTCTGGGCAACATATTGAGAGTGTGTCTCTTAAAAAAAAAAGGAGAAGAAAAGGTAAAATAAATAAATAAATAAAAATCTACTCTGGAGATGGTGTACCAGCTCTCCTGTATATTGGGATTGGGAGTTGGGAACTGTTGCCTGTTGGATGACTATGTTTCTCTGAGCTGTATGATTTTGTGACATACAAATTAACTCATAGAGGCAGCAGCACATGTCGATGTTTACTCTGAGCTAGGTAGACCAGTTAACATTCTGACTAAAGTCTGTCCTACCCATGGGGAAAATGACATTCCTTAAAATTTAATGCTGAAGGCCGGGCGCAGTGGCTCAAGCCTGTAATCCCAGCACTTTGGGAGGCCGAGACGGGTGGATCACGAGGTCAGGAGATCGAGACCATCCTGGCTAACACAATGAAACCCCGTCTCTACTAAAAAATACAAAAAAAAAACTAGCCGGGCGAGGTGGCGGGCGCCTGTAGTCCCAGCTACTCGGGAGGCTGAGGCAGGAGAATGGCGGGAACCCGGGAGGCGGAGCTTGCAGTGAGCTGAGATCCGGCCACTGCACTCCAGCCTGGGTGACAGAAAAAAAAAAAAAAAAAAAAAATTTAATGCTGAAACGGAAAATAGCCATGGGGATTATTATTGCCAAATATGTTTTTTATTAGTTTCCCTTTTTCTTGTGCAGGTATGCAAGGCAGATGAGAAATTTAATCAGCTGGTCCATTTTCTTCGCAATCATAAGCAGGAGAAACACCTGGTCTTCTTCAGGTACTCCTCTGGTCTCTGGTAGGGGCGTCAGGGATTCAGGCAGAATGTGCAGGTGCATGCGGCCTTTGGGTTTTGGATTCCATCTAGCATGGTTCTCTCGGGAATGCTTTTGGCTGCAAATAACTGAAAACCCAACTTTCGTGGTTCGAACAAGGTTGGCTTTATTTTTGTCCTGTAAAAATAAGTCCAAAGGCAGAGGCAGTTTCTCACAGGGGTTTCATGTGTCATTCATGTCAAGATCAATGTTGATGTGATTGATCTTCTCTTCCTGTGTGTCACCTCATGGATTCTGGATGACCACTATTATACCCTGGCATGTCTGCACTGAAGAAAGATAAGGGGGGAAAGGCAGAGGGGGCGTATGGCAATATTAGCTATATCCATGCCTTTTAATCAGTAAAACAAAGAGCTTCCTCAGAAACCCCTCTGCCCTAGCTGACTTCAGCTGTGAATTCATCTTAGGGGCCAAAAGTGGGTCATGTGGTGGCCCCTCACTTCAAGAGCAGCAGAGAAAATGAGCGCACAGCTTTTCTGGCTCTGTGGTAGTGGCCAGCGAAGCAAGAAGTGGTTGGGAATAGTGTTTACCAGCCATCCATGGAGTCCGCCACAGTGCGGTTTTGTCCTGTGGTCAGAAGGCAGCGTAGGAACAGATGCATATGTTCTTTGGACTGGTTGGTTCTTTTCCCCTTTTCTCCAGAGATAAATATGTTGATCTTTAGCAGTACATAAAAAAAATTTTATATTACTTTTCCATGTGTTATCCTACAAATAAAATGCAATATTGACCATGACCCACAGTAAGAAGTACAATTCGGTACACACCCAAACAAGACAATAAAACAAAGGTTTTCACGAAACCACACTCTGCTAGGTGGGATGTTTTCTATTCTGTTCTACTCCAGCTGTTAATTTTTTAAAAATGCTGCTCGAGACACACTAAATTGATTTCAGAACCCACCAGATCTGTGGGTGATGAGGCTTAGTGTGTGAAACACCACTTCGTTACATACTATGTGACTCAAGGTGGAAAGACGGACCAGTCTGGTGGCAGTCACAGCATAGGTGGAGGAACTGAAGTAGACAAGAGTTAGCCCAAACTGGAATGCAGTAGTCTGGTATAGTGGGAGGAGCATTTGACTTGGGTTCTGGTGCTGCCACTTACTCTGTGTTTCTGGTAAGTTTCAGTTCCCTCATCTGCAAAAGGATGGGAAATCACTGGGGAATGCTTCCAGTTAAGGAAAAGGGTCCAGGGTGAGCTGTATTAGAAGGGTGCTGGGTAAGGAACTCACAGATTGAGAGAATGCTGAGTGTCCACCTCCCAGGGAAGGAGGCTCCCTGGCAGGAGTTCATGGGCCATCTGTTTAGGGCATATCTTTATTGGGATGACTCTGCCAACCTCCTTTTTGTCCTTGGATGACTCAGCTCCAAGTCCCAAATATCTGGGAGAAGGGATCTATCTGATTGGTCTAGCTTGGGTTATTTGCTGAGCCCTTGGGAATCCTGCTAATTGGGGAAGAAGCAGTTCCCTAAAGGAAAAGCAGGAATGTTTTTAAATCTTGTAAGACTATTTGTGGCTAAGATGTCATTGCTTTTGTTCTGAATGACTGTTTCACTTCAATTCCTTTTTCGGGGTCAGGGAGATTTCCTGTTAGAACATCTTTAGACAGTAGAATACGTCCTTGGGGGTTTTAACTCATGTTTAAGGTATTTTGTCAAAAGATTGGCCTTTCATTGGCTGAGAGGATTACAGATTGAGAACTCAGTTGTGGATGATTTCCACTGCCATTCTCGTCATTCCCCTAGGGAGGGCTTGTAGTTAGGTTGTGTCTGCTGCAGCTATTGCTCACAGTTCCCCTCTCCCGGTTGTAGAAGGACCACGGTGGTCAGTGACTCTAAGCCCTCTGTCCCTCTTGCAGTACCTGTGCCTGTGTGGAATACTATGGAAAGGCTCTGGAGGCACTGGTGAAGGGCGTGAAGATTATGTGCATTCATGGAAAGATGAAATATAAACGCAATAAGATCTTCATGGAGTTCCGCAAATTGCAAAGGTGGGTGAGCTTCATTGGAGGTAACAGCTTTCCTGCCACACTGCTCTTTCAGGTCCCCAAACACCCCATTCTCCAGTAGCCTGTGCTGTCCGCTTGTGTTGTTTTTCCTGCCTAGAACCCTCTTCTCTCTGTAACCTGGTTATCACATCTCTGTAAATGCCCAGAGCCTCCACTGCCCTGTTGTAATCGCTTTGCCTTTTGCTATGTCGTTTCCCTAGTTACTGAACTTCTGTGCTAGACGGCAGGCTCTGTGACACAGGAGCCCTGTGCATTGTCTTCACTCCCAGATTGCTCTGTGCTTGGCCCAGGGAAGCGTTGTGATGACTGTCAAGCAGCAACCATTTGTCCATTTGTCCTGTTGGTGTAGAAACTGTCTGTGGCTTAAGGGTGGGCACGGTGGCTCATGCCTGTAATCCCAGCACTTTGGGAGGCCAAGGCGGGTGGATCACAAGGTCAGGAGATCAAGACCATCCTGGCTAACACGGTGAAACCCCGTGTCTACTAAAAACAAATTAGCCGGGCATGGTGGCGGGCACCTGTAGTCCCAGCAACTCAGAAGGCTGAGGCGGGAGAATGGCGTGAACACAGGAGGTGGAGCTTGCAGTGAGCTGAGATCCGGCCACTGCACTCCAGCCTGGGTGACAGAGCGAGACTCCATCTCAAAAAAAAAAAAAACAAAACAAAACACTGTCTGCTTATCAGGCTTGTGACTACACAGCAGGGAACTTGTGTCTTCCAATGACCATAACTTGTTTCTGTTTATGCTGACAAATAACAGTTTTCTGTTTTTCTTAATCATTGAACATCTGGCTATATTAAAAGTCCTCTTTTGGGCAAAGCGATATACCTGACTGCGAGGCCTCAGTTACAGAATGAAGTGTCTGTTGTTTTCAGATGGCTACAAAGGATTAGACCCATACAGTTTCGGTTTTCAAATGGAAATCTTGTAATTTTTTAAATCCCTTTGCTGTCTCTCACCTCCCTCCAATTTTTATTGGAATTTATGAAGTCCTAGAGATTTGTAGAAAGAAGAAAAAATCAAAATATTACCTTAAGCATGTGCTTCTGTGAGAAGCTCCAGCACCTGTGTGTCACTGTCATCAAGATCAGTAGGCTGTTTGATGGTGACAAAGATGGTGGCCTCCTTACTCAGAATGCTGTTTTCTCATTTTCTAGTGGGATTTTAGTGTGCACTGATGTGATG
Source organism: Mandrillus leucophaeus (assembly GCF_000951045.1). NCBI lineage: Eukaryota > Metazoa > Chordata > Mammalia > Primates > Cercopithecidae > Mandrillus > Mandrillus leucophaeus. Next base: position 217,466 of record NW_012103587.1, read on the forward strand.
GCCCGGGGAATTGATATTCCTGAAGTCAACTGGGTTTTGCAGTATGACCCTCCCAGCAATGCAAGGTATGGTACGAGGCTGCCACCCACTCTCTGTTGAGGAAGTTAGCCTAATGAAGTAGGAATCCTGAAGAAGATAAACAGATAATGATGTTCATTGAAACATTATTTTATAGCAAGCCTCCAGCGTGCTTGGGTCTGCAGTGACCCCGTGCATTCCTACAGTGCTTGCCAGAACAGTTTTGAAACGGTTTGAGGCCTTGCCCTGCTCCATGTAGAGCAAGGTTATAGAAATTTCAGACAATGAGAGAAAACATAAAGCAACAACAAAATATTATGTGAGGCCGGGCGCGGTGACTCACGCCTGTAATTCCAGCACTTTGGGAGGCCTAGGCGGGTGAATCGCTTGAGCCCAGGAATTCACTAGCCTGGGCAACATGGCAAAACCCCATCTCTACAAAAAATATATATACAGATTAGCTAGGCGTGTGTGCCTTTAGTCCCAGCTCCTTGAGAGGCTGAGGCAGGAGAATGGCTTGAGCACAGGAGGCAGAGGTGGCAATGGATTGTGCCACTGCACTCCAGCCTGGGCAACAGTGTGAGACTCTTGTCTCAAAACAAAAACCCATTGTTTTAAGAGGCAAAAATAGGCAAATGGATGAATAACCCATTTGTGGTGAAATAGTGATATTGTATTGGCAGCAATTAAAAGTATTTTCAATTATTTTCAGTTCTTGCAGAAACACACAATAGAATGTCTAAATGGAAAAAAGCAGTACATAACACCACATGTGAAAATTACAACTACTTTCTCCAAAGTCAGCATATATTTCTAAGACATGCATCCACGCATAGGAAGATGCCTGTAAACCCCGAAGTGTTGATGATTACTCCTGAGATTATTGGTCATTTTCATTTTATTCTTTGTATTTTTCATTGTTTCCCAGATTTTCCACTGGGGACCATGTCCCACCTGTCTGATCAGAGAGAAAGATACAAGTTTTACTTAGAGTTCACATTAAATGTTTATTACAGAATCATATCTGTCTGCAGTGCTGGTTTAATTGCCAGTTCTTCTGTTTCTCACACTAGTAAGTGGCCAAGTGCACACTGAGCTGTGGAGGCTAGAGGCTCCCCATAGCATTTTAGCTGCATCAGCCACGTGGCTGGAGCCTGAACTCTGTTCAGCTGTCCTCACCTGGGTACCCATTTCCATCCTGTGTTCTCACAGTGCCTTCGTGCATCGCTGCGGTCGCACAGCTCGCATTGGCCACGGGGGCAGCGCTCTGGTGTTCCTCCTGCCCATGGAAGAGTCATACATCAATTTCCTTGCAATTAACCAAAAAGTAAGCTGCCATCCTTTTTCAGATAGAATGCCTAGTGACGGGATAGCTGGAAAAGTTCTTCTCCAGCATGTGGTCAGCAAATGAAATTACAAATTGCAAACTCACTGGGGCTGGGCTGGTGGTGGCAGTGTGGGGCCCTGTGGTAGTGGGCTTTTTTTTTCTTTTTTTTTTGAGACGGAGTTTCGCTCTTGTTGCCCAGGCTGGAGTGCAATGGCGCTATCTCGGCTCACTGCAACCTCTGCCTCCCAGGTTCAATGGATTCTCCTGCCTCAGCCTCCCAAGTAGCTGGGATTACAGGCGTGCGCCACCACCCCAGATAATTTTGTATTTTTAGTAGAGACGGGGTTTCTCCATGTTGGTCAGGCTGGTCTTAAACTCCCGACCTCTGGTGATCTGCCCACCTTGGCCTCCCAAAGTGCTGGGATTACAAGCGTGAGCCACTGTGCCCGGCCACCCTGGTAGGCTTTAAGGCTGTGGAGGCACCTCGGTCATGGAGTGACCAAGCCTCCTGTGTGGTAGCAGGCCCTGCTGGGATCCAGGCAAGGGGGAATAGAGACTTGTGAATAGAGACCCAGTGTTGCTATACTTTGCTACTAGATTAGGATTGTCATGTGAAATCTGATTTTTAAATTTTCTTTTAAAAATTTAACATACTTTTTTAGAGCATGTGAAATATTTGGGTTGGAATTGGGCTTCAGACCTCAAAAGGTGAAGAGGAATTGTTTTGCTTTTGGTTTTCTTGGCTGTGATGGGGGAGCCCTGGGGATGTGATGCCAACCAGGGAAGGTGAGAATGTGGTGTGTGTGTAGTGCCCCCTGCAGGAGATGAAGCTCCAGAGAAACACAGTGGACCTTCTGCCAAAACTCAAGTCCATGGCCCTGGCCGACAGAGCTGTGTTTGAAAAGGGCATGAAAGCTTTTGTGTCATATGTCCAGGCTTATGCAAAGCATGAATGCAACCTGATTTTCAGATTAAAGGGTAAGTTGGACTTCTTCATGTGATAATGTCTCCATCTTAACCATGTGGTGATCTTACAAGTATGAGATTGCTTTGTCTCATAAAAGGAAGTGTTCCCAGGCTTTGAGTAGACACAGAATAAACTGGCCTCTGGCTGCTGAGTATTCCTTTTAACTTTGTAAAAATGTAATAATTTTCATTCTAATTTAAATGAATTCATTAAACCCTTTGGTTAGAAAAAAATTATATTGTAAGCCATTACTGATTGTTCTAATCCTGTTGAGTGTGCTAACTCTGATCTTCTGATTGAATTAGATCTTGATTTTGCCAGCCTTGCTCAAGGTTTTGCCCTGCTGAGGATGCCCAAGATGCCAGAATTGAGAGGAAAGCAGTTTCCAGATTTTGTGCCTGTGGACGTTAATACAGACACGATTCCATTTAAAGATAAAATTAGAGAAAAGCAGAGGCAGAAACTCCTGGAGCAACAAAGAAGAGAGAAAACAGAAAATGAAGGCAGAAGAAAATTCATAAAAAATAAAGCTTGGTCGAAGCAGAAGGCCAAAAAAGAAAAGAAGAAAAAAATGAATGAGAAAAGGAAAAGGGAAGAGGTAAAGTTTAGTTTTACTTACATTAACTTAGAATCTTGAACAAATATTATTGTAGTCGTTCTTTAAATAGGAATTGTGTGGGGCTCTCAGATTTCTGTTACGTTGGTGACTAGGGCGGGGAATTTGCTGTATTTACGGAAGCCAATCTGAGAGCTTATAGTTCCTGAGTTAAAACTGCTGGTTTCACTAGAACACTATTGCTGAAAAATTTAGTAGTTTATTGGTTTTTTCTGTACTTAGGGTTCTGATATTGAAGATGAGGACATGGAAGAACTTCTCAATGACACAAGACTCTTGAAAAAACTTAAGAAAGGCAAAATAACTGAAGAAGAATTTGAGAAGGGCTTGTTGACAACTGGCAAAAGAACAATCAAGACAGTGGATTTAGGGATCTCAGATTTGGAAGATGACGGCTGATTCCAGTGCCACAGATGAACCCACAAGGGCATAGCTGTTCCCTAACTTGGTGGATGGCTCCAGTTTGCTTTTAATGGAAATCAAAACTTCAGGAGACATCTGAGAAGAATCATGTCTCTGAAAGCTGTCCTTTCAGACGAGGGAGAAATGCAGGATTTCACACTTGGGAATATTTTACTAAAAACATTCCAGTCTTGGCTGGGTGCAGTGGCTCCTGCCTGTAATCCCAGCACTTTGGGAGGCTGAGGCAGGAGGATCACTTGAGCCCAGGAGTTCAAGACCAGCCTGGGCAACACAGCCAGACCCTCTCATTAAAAACAACAAAACAATTCCAGTCTTGAAATAGTCTAACAGAAGAAAATGTACAATTATTTGAGTGTAAATAATAGATGTATTTATTTGTCATGATGGGTCCCATATATAGACCTATGTACATATTATATATATATGAGCTCTTTTTTCTGAGGCTATTTTAGTTATTTTTAATCATAAAGGTACTGAAGTATTCTTGACTTCTGATTTTCAAAACCATTCCTTAGTATCTTTAGGCATCTGACCCCCTGAATGTCCCTGGCCCTGGGCTTCAGTTATCCTTTGATGCCCTGCAGAGGTGGCTAATGTGCTGGGGGTTTTTCTGTGTTAAGAATAGTCCCAGTATTTTTTTTTTTTTGGTGAACAGCTGAAAAACACAGGCATTAAGTCATATTCCGGGAAAGAGAATTACAGTTTTTATGCCTTCTGTTGAATAAATGGTGTCCTGATTGCCTGGGTCTTAAGTGTGTAAATGTAGCTGGACAGTGTTTTCCCCTAGACGGCCTGGGTCAGCTTGCAGTATTGACACAACACCACATCAAAGTCTTTATCATAGAGTTTATTTGAAAAGATGCTGAAGTTGTTCCCAAGTATAATTTTAAAAAGCTGTTTAGGACCCAAACATATTTAAACATCTCTTACACATACAGAACTTTAGTTTACAAATATTCCAGAAGGCATTTTCTTAAGCAGTGAGCCATGCAGAATACTGTTGCTAAATGTTTCTGCCCGCCTCATGTTCTCTTGGTACAGTTTTTCCTGTTTGGCTTGATCCTGCTGAGGAATGTGCTTACCACTGGAAGCCAGACGCAGATTCGGCAAGTGTTTCTTGCCTCTTACAAGGCACCGCGTGTAACGTCCTGACCAGCTGTTGGTCGTTTGTGGCAGAGGGGTGTGGCTGCTTTTCCCCTGCATCTCGCATGCTTTTGGCAGATCAGTCAAGTGCAGGGGAGGATGAGGAGAGATGGACTTGGGCTCATCTTTCATCAGTTAAGTAGCCAATTATCTAACTTGTATTTCTGGAAACTGAAAAGGAAAGTTTCTAGAAACCAGAAGAACAATTTAGGTTGGGATTTAGAATAACTGACACATTTTTAGATGGGACTGAAATGAATACGAAAGGTTCTCCAAGATGTATGATTTTAAGTCCTTACTCCATAAATCTTCATTAAAACGCATCTCAGGTTTGGCCTGGCTCACTGGGGTGTCAAGCAGCTACTCACCCTGCCTCAGCCTCAACTACAGAAGCTGCACCTTGGCAGGAAAGGGCCCACAGGTTACAAATAGAGCTTGATGAGCTCATCGCTGACTGCTGAGGGTGTCAGCACGCCCAGGTCTGTAAACAGCAGAGTGATTAAGGAAGGGGCAGTGTAGTCGACCCACGGATGCTCCTCTTTGAGGTCTTGTCCAGTCTGTGCGACCTTGAGAGTATCTGCTTTATACTGAGGAGAGAAGTACACATTAGTCGGCACTGAATGTTTAGGGCTCCATACTGGTGGGGCCTTGGCGTGAGTGATCAGTGTGCTACTTCCTGAGACTGCTCTCTGAAAATGGGAGAAGCTAGCTATGCAGGACACTGGAGAGGAGGGCAGAGTTGTGGCCATAAGCCAGATCATGGCGGCGTGCTGGCCAAGAGCTGTAGTGTAACAAACTTAAATCACGTGTCCCCTCATTCTCATGCCGGATTAACTTCTCCAGACCCCTCAAAGTATGATTGAGAGTCACAACAGACAGCTTGCAGCGTGCCAGGGACTGTGCTAAGACTATCTTAGAATCCTCATGACCCTGTCAGATACTGCTGTGCCATCTGACAGACAAGGAAACAGGTTCAGAGGCTGAAAGGACTTGCCTCAACTCGCACAGTTTATAAGTTGTGGTGAAGGGAGCTGACCTCAGTTGAGCCCAAAGCTGGGACTTAACCACCAGCTTCTGGCTTCCTCTCCACCCATCTATGGTGCTACTTAAAGAGACTGAAAGACTGAAATGCTAGGGACAAATGTGTGAGTCCAGCCACCAATTTATCTCTGTATTACAAGTGTTGCGGAAAGTAGCAATAGGAAGTGAAAAAACTACTGGAACATTCTTAGGACTACAATTTCCAAAAGTTTCTGTTTAGATGTTAGTACCCCTTCAAATATGTAAAACTCTTGCCTTAAACTTATCTGGGACGTCTTGCTGGTTTAGTGGAAAGAGTCGGACAAACTTGAAACTTTCTGCAACCGCATAGAAAGGTTTATTCTGTGCTTTGGCACACACAGCCATCTGGTTGGTTCCAATCTGGGAAGGCAGGAAATGGAATGGATGAGCTCTAGAGTGCATCCGAAGGAGAAGCCACAGAAAAGCAGGCTGGGCTCAGTGGCGCACACCTGTATCCCAGCATTTTGGGAGGCCGAAGCAGGTGGATCACCTGAGGTCAGGAGTTTGAGACCCAGCTGGCCAACATAGGGAAACCCCATCTCTACTAAAAATATGAAAAATTAGCTGGGCATGGTGGGGTGGGGGGCGTGGCGCCTGTAATCCCAGCTACTAGGGAGGCTGAGGCAGGAGACTCGCTTGAACCCGGGGGGCCGGAGGTTACAGTGAGCCAAGGTTGTGCCATTGCACTCCAGCCTGAGCAACAAGAGTGAAACTCCATCTCAAAACAAAAAAATTTAAAAAAACAAGTGTTGGCAAGGATGTAGAGAAACTGGAACCTTTGCTTTGCTAGTGGGAATGTAAAGTAGTGCAGCTGCTGTGGAAAATCATTAGTTTCTCAAAGTTAAATATACAGTTATGTGACTCAACACTCTGCAGACCTCCACCTCCCAGGTTCAAGCGATTCTCCTGCCTCAACCTCCCAAGTAGCTGGGATTACAGGTGCCCGCCACCATGCCCAGCTAATTTTTTGTATTTTTAGTAGACATGGGGTTTCACCATGTTGGCTAGGCTGGTGTCAAATTCCTGACCTCAGGTGGTCTGCCTGCCTCAGCCTCCCAAAGTGTTGGGATTATGGGTGTGAGCCACCACGCCCGGCCTTATGTTATATATATTTTAACTAAAAAAAGCTTTCATAAAGCCTTTCTAAATTAAATAATGGAGAGAGAAATTGTAATAAAAAACGGAGGTCAAATGTGCTCAATTAAAATGAAAACAAACGACAGGCTGGCCACAGTGGCTCACGCCTGTAATCCTAGCACTTTGAGAAGTGGAAGGGTTGCTTCAGGCTAGGAGTTCAAGACTGCAGTAAGCTATGACCACTGAACTACACTACAGCCTGGCCAACAGAGTGAACGTATCTCTATTTAAAAATATATAAAATATTTACATATAAATACACATATTTTATACATACATACTTTATATGTAAATATACAAATAGTATTTTAAAAATAAATATTTGTATGTTTTTATTATGTGTATATGTATGATAAAGAATAAAATGTACACATAAAGAATTAAAAAATAAAAACCAAACCCCAATTCCAATTCAAGCCAATTTTGTATAAATTAAATATAAATTACACTTTTTTTTTTTTTTTTCTGAGACAGGATCTCACCATCGCCCAGGCTGGAATGCAGTGGTGTAATCATAACTTACTGCAATCTCAAATTCCTGGACTCCAGTGATACCCCTGCCTCAGCTTCCTCGGCAGGTGGAACTACAAGTAAGCACCACCACGCCCAGCTAATTTTTCTAATTTTTTGTAGAGACAGGGTTTCACTATGTTGCCCAGGCTGGTCTTAAACTCAAGGCCTCAAGTGATCCTCCCACCCTGGCCTCTTGAATTGCTAGGATTATAGGTATCAGCCATCACACCTGACCAAATTACATTGTCTTCATTTATGCAGACCAACCTAAAAAGAAGAAAGATTTGACCAAAACTGGACTGACCATTGCTATGAGTTATGGGAACTGGGCAACAACTCAATACACCATGATGAAGTCCTGAAGTGAAGGAGGGCTTCTAGAAGGAACTGTAATCAACAACACTGCTGTGGTGTCCTAGGTCAGCAAGACACCTCCAAGTCTTGAGCAGGGAACTGGGGAGAACTGACGCTCTTACCTTGTTAATAATTCCTCCATTTTCAACAACTCCTTCGGCACCAACTATGACAAGATCTGCCTTCTCCATGATGTAGCTAAGGGGAAAAAAAGCTTTTCATGCTTTATTTTCTTGTCTCTAACGAGTAGCATCATCATCTGCAAAGATCAATATTCCATTTCTATGAAGGTAAGTTCCTCCCATAACTACTTTTTTTTTTAAAGAGCGCTTAACACACGATAGACCCCTGGCATTGTTACCAGGGGCGTTTTTTGTTCATGACACTACAATGAGACATACACTTCACACTGCCGCCCGGGGCATGCACACGTACATATGTGTGTAACTGAAGCAAGAATGTCCTGACACAGCAGTCATCTTTCCAAGTGTGGTATCCTCTACTTTCTGTTCTACTTCAGTTCAAACCAAACAAAATTTTAAAATCTGATGTGATGCAATTTAAAAATCTTTCTTTTTTTTTTTTTTTTGAGACAAGGTCTCACTCTGTTGCCCACGCTAGAGTGCAGTGGCATGATCTCAGACCAAACTTCTACCTCTTAGGCTCAAGTGATCCTCCCATTTCAGCCTCCCAGGTAGCTGGGACCACAGCATACACTACCATGCCCAGCTAATTTCTGTATTTTTTTGTAGCGATGGGTATTGCCCAGGCTGGTGTCCAACTCCTGCACTCTAGCGATCCGCCTGCCTCAGGTATGAGCCGCTGTGCCCAAACTTAAGAATCTTTCTGGTAGGATGAAGGCCAATTTAGTTTCTAAAATGAGCAATTAGAAGAATTCCTCAAAATGCTTACTTTTGAACACATTCCTAATTTCCTTAATCATCTATTTTGTTTTCATTCCAAGAGATCATTACTCTTGTTTTCTCTTGTGAAATACACTGACAATCCCAGGAACATGTGACCTTGGCTTTGCCACGGAAGCTGCATCTTCTAGGTGAGACAAAGCATCCCAGCATGCCACTGAGGACAGCCAGCTCTTCACAGAAACAGAGGCCCTGATTACCCTCTGCTGATCCCAACTGACCTTTGTACTTTGCTCTTAAAATGCATTCACACTGGCCGGGCGTGGTGGCTCATGCCTGTAATCCCAGCACTTTGGGAGGCTGAGGCGGGCAGATCACCTGAGGTGAGGAGTTCGAGACCAGCCTGGCCAACGTGGTGAAACCCCACCTCTACTAAAAATACAAAAGAATTAACCTGGCATGGTGGCATGCACCAGTAATCCCAGTTACTTGGGAGGCTGAGACAGGAGAATCACTTGAACCTGGGAGGCGGAGCTTGCAGTGAGCTGAGATCCGGCGACTGCACTCCAGCCTGGGTGACAGAGTAAGACTCCGTCTCAAAAAAAAAAAACAAAAAAAACCCCCCAAAACAAAACAAAAACAAATAAACAAAAAAACGCACTCACACTTACAGCCATAAAGCTATAGACACAACTCCCACTCTCCCCAACATCCTACAGCTCTGTCTTCTTTGTATGCTATCACAGCCTCATAACAAGCTTGCTGGTTCAGGGCAGCTATTAATTAAGAAGCAGGACGCTGCCTGCTGTGGTTTTATGAATGGGACTCAAACTTTCAATCTGAAAACCCTGCTGTGAGCCAGTGTGGGGTGGGGGAGGTGATGATGGCTGGGGAAGATGGGCACTCACCCGACAGCAGCATCTAGCACCACAGTGACAGGGACGTTGAGGTGGCAGAGGGCTTTAGCCATTTTCTTACTGAAGATGACATACATTTTTAGAATGTTAGAGGAAGTACAAGACAGTCCCACAGTGATGTATGATGAATCACTTAATGTGGACAGTGGATGTTTGCTTGAAACTCACATTAATACTAATGGGTTAAGGGGCAGATCCCAAGACTTTGGAGTAAGGAAACAAGAATTTGGGTTTTTTAGAAAGAAGTATTTTTGGAAAACTATACTCTTAGAGACTCTGGGTAAGAGATGTAAATACAGGAAAAAAGGAGAAAGTTTTGCTTTTATTATCGTCTAGAGAGAGGGAGATGTGAGTTACCTATTCCTTGACAAAAATCTTTCATCAATAAATCTCTGCTCTACCACAGCGTTAACTACTTAAGTGAAACCCCTAGATCCTATACTGTGACCTGCTGCAAATTCAGTGATTTTTATTCCAAAGGCAGGAAAAGGTACAATGAAAGGCAATGCTGACTGCTGGCAAGTTGGGGGCACATTCTGGTTCTGATTCTGTTGGACTCTAATCTGCAGTTTGCTGTGTACGATGATGGCTGGGCACATAACTGAACAGAAAGGTACTTGCCCTGACAAATCAGGCTGTGACTCTGTGACGTATACACTAAATCGCTTCTTGGCCGCCACGGCTGCTTCCAGGACTCTCAGGACCACTCTGGAGTAGGCGTGAGTCAATATTGTCTGTGGACCAAGAAAGCTTCGTCAAAGGGCCAGGCTCCTTGCTGCTCACTCACACCCTCTGCACTGCGGCGCGTGTTCCCGACACCCTAAGCGTCTCTGTACACTTTCTCACAAATCAACCACAACCAGAAAGGAGACCTGATGGTACAGTTTCCATCCCATTTGCAAGCTGAAAAAGTTTCTGCCAGGTCTCACATCCCATAGCAGGTGCAGAAATGGAACTCCCACACAGTGTTACCCAAAGGATACAAAAGCCTGGATAGCTGAAGGCTCCATGAGGTTCCCTTAGGTTGGTTTCCCTATTTCTAAGACATGGTTTGCACACTCAGGCCTACGGGAACCAGGTAGGTAGCAGAAGTCACTGCAGCAGGTTGGGTGGGGTCAGCAGCAAAGCGAAAAGGCTACGGAAGGCTGGGTGTGCTGGCTCACACCTGTACTCCCAGCATTTTGGGAGGCCAAGGTTGGAGGACTGCTTGAGCCCAGGAGTTCAAAACCAGTCTGGGCAACTTGGCAATACCCCATCTCTACAAAAAATAACAACAAAAAAAATTAGCTGGATGCAGCGGCATGTGCCTATAGTCCCAGCTACTTGGGAGGCTAAGGTGGGGGGATCACTCGAGCCTGGGAGGTTGAGGCTGCAATGAGCCGTAATCATGCCAGTGTACTCTAGTCTGGGCAACAGACTGAGACCCTGTCTCAAAAAGAAAAGGCTAAGGAGGGCCAGGACTCCTCAGCCCTAGCTGTCGTCATGTGGCCCCATGATTGCCAGACGAGGTGACAGTTTTGCTTACAGGGGCCAAAAATCCAATTTTGAAATGATGGCTAATTTTTTTGAATTTATAAACTGTTTGGGGTAATCACAACCTGTCTGTGGCATGGATGCAACATGTCGACACTTATGCATAATTTCTTTTCTTTCTTGAGCCAAAGTCTTGCTCTGATGCCTAGGCTGGAGTGCAGTGGAGTGTTCATGGCTCACTGTAGCCTTGACATCGTGGGCTCAAGTGATCCTCCCACCTCAGCCACCCCAGTAGCTGGGACTACAGATGTGCAGCACTATGACTAGCTAATTTATGTTATTTTTTGTAGAAATAGGGCCTCTCTCCCTATGTTGCTCAGGCTAGTGTTGAATTCCTGGCCTCAAGCGAACCTCTGGCTACGATTACACACATAAGCCACTGCAGTGGGCCCATAACCTCTTTTCTTTCTTTCTTTTTTTTTTTTTTTCTTGGTGAGACAGGATCTCACTCCTGTTGCCCAGGCTGGAATGCAGTGGTATGATAGCTCACTGCAGCCGCAACTTCCTGGGTTCAGGTGATTCTCCCACCTCAGGCCCCCGAGTAGCTGGGACCACAGGATTGTGCCACCACGCCTGGCTAAGTTTTTGTATTTTTAGTAGAGATGAGGTTTTGCCATGTTGCCCGGGCTGGTCTTGGACTCCTGGACTCAAGCAATCTGCCCGTCTTGGCTTTCCAAAGTGCTGGGATTACAGGCATAAGCCACCATGCCCAGCCTCCATAACCTCTTTTCTGTGGAAGAGTGCAGAAGACAGAGTAAGACAAGAGGGCAGAACCAGCTCTCTAGCTCCTTTCTGGGTCTCACCTGAGAACCTGTTAGAAAGGCAGCTTCCTGGGCCCTAGCCCAAACCCACTGAATCCCAATCTGCATTTAATAAGACCCCACCTGACTCCTCTGCACTTTCAAATCTGAGCAGCTCTGCTATGAATTTTGTCTAAATCAGTCCTGAGTAGGTGACTGCAGGTGAAGTACACATGTATCACACTACACTAGAGCAAACGAAACCTGCACAATACTGATGGCACAGCAGGTCTGTGGAAGGAGAAGGCCCCAGTGAAAGGAAGTCACAACCTTGCCTCCACTTGCCCAAAAAAGGCTTTGTTTGCAACTGGCTTTTGAACAAGTTTCACTCACATCTATTATGCCATTTATTTAATAACAAATGTCAAAGGTTGGGAAGGGGCTAATAAAATGGAGGACAAGATTTAAGAGTCAAAATGCAAGTAAGTAATTTTATGGTCAGGGGAGGCCGAGGTAGCAAAAGGACGTATGCTGGCGGGAGGGGCATTATGAAAGTTTCACTGCACCTGTGCTGGGAGATGGCTCAACTTGCACCTCCTGTCTTTCCTCACTTATAAACACTGAGCAGCTTTACATCTCTGTAATAGCATCTAAAATGAAGTTAACAAGAAAATTTCCCTCAATCTCCCTTTATTGCTAACCTTCACTAAGAAAGTCCTCAGTGTTAACCCGTGACAAGAGCTGTTCTGTGTTAATTCAGATTTACTACATACACAATCATAAAAATACTTCTTTAGTAAAACACTGTATTAAATCAAGAATCACACATGCTGTCCCACTGTCCCTCTCTGCCTGTTTACAATGACAACCGTCTCTAATAACAAGATCTACATTCACGTGGCACTTACTAAGTGCCAGACACAATACCAAGCCCTCACACCCTTTGCCCGTTACACGTCCTGCCTCATTTAATCCTCACAACCCTAGGAGGTAGGTACTATTCTCACCCTTATTGAACAGATGAGAAAGCTGTGCAGAGAGGTTAAGTAACCTGTCCAAGGCTCCACAGCAAATGAATGCCAAAGCCTGGATTTTACCCCAGGCAGTCAGACTCGAAGCCCTTGCTCCTCCTTAGCACGCATGATGGTTATCCACTCACCGCTCCATCTTTGATGAAAGTATGGCACAGATCTGCAATTTTGTTTCTTGATAGTGATATTCTTCTGAGAAAAAGTTCTCCCCGCTCAATCATGATCTTTTTACATTTGGAGTAATCCTAGGAAGAAAAGAGCAAAATGAGGGGACAGGGAAGATCCAGGTAATGCTGAGAATGTCTGTCACTAAATGGAGAAGTAGAAAGGTAACCCCAGGGAGAGCAGGTGCTTACGGAGTATTCCAGGGAGGTAAGGCTGATGAAGCGGAGGAAGAGCTCCCCGCCAGAGGACACTGCCACAGAGGAGTCCACACCACACAGGGTTTCTATGGCACTGGTGAGATTCGCCCTCAGGCCCTGGATTGTCTCCCCTGGAATGATCCAAGGAATGTGATGTTCACATTAGGACCACAGCCCCGACCTGTGTCTTCAATTCATTCATTCATTCAATGAACATTTATTAGGTACATACTCTATACCAGGCACTGTTCTAGATAAGAGGAATATATCAGTGAACAAGACAGGCCCCTAGGGTTATGATCTGATGGAGTTTTGATTCTAATAGAGGAAGCGGATAGTAAACAAGCACACATAGAAATAAAGCCGGGTGGCCAGGCATGGTGGCTCACGCCTGTAATCCCAAGCACTTTGGGAGGCTGAGGCATGGAAACACATTGAGTAGCAACGGCAGATGAGTTCTGCAAGGTGGTATGGGTGAGGCTAAGGTTGTTTGGATGTTATTTTAAGAACAATGGGAAGACACTGGAGGTTGCCTTAGAGACAAGCGTCTCTAGGCCTGCCCTTCAGATTAAAGGCCTTATTATTATTTTGCCTATACAAGATTTCATGCTATACCTAGATGCTAACGTTTAGGGTGCTGAATTAGGGGATCACAATAAATAATACTAATACCAGAATTTATTCTGGAACATTCCCTGTAACATCTGTACAGAATCTGGCACAAGGTGGAGGCCTAATAAACACTTATAAAGCTGAACTGCTACTGTAATTTAAGCATCATAGTTAACACAATATAAAATAGTCACTCTTGATTCAAAGTATATTTCACTTATGATAGGGATCCTTTTAATGACAATGTAAGGGCTCTCTCCAGATTGAAAAGTCTGAAATGAAGGCAGAAACTGAGCTTGGAGCTGTACTACTTTATGCAGACAAACATGCATCTCTCACTTTCTACATTTCCAAAAGTCATGAGAAGAATTTCCTGGCCGAACACAGGCTCATGCCTGTAATCCCAGCAGTTTGGGAGGGCGAGGCGGACAGATCACCTGAGGTCAGGATTTAAGACCAGTGTGGCCAACATGGTGAAACCCCGTCTCCACTAAAAATAAAATAAAAAAATTTGCCAGGTGTGATAGTGCATACCTGTAATCCCAGCTACTCGGAAGGCTGAGGCAAGAGAATCACTTGAACTTGAGAGGCAGAAGTTGCAGTAAGCCAAGATCGTGCCACTGCACTCCAGCCTGGGAGACAAGAGCAAACCTGTCTCAAAAAAAAAAAAAAAAAAAAAAAAGGGCCGAGCACAGTGGCTCACGCCTGTAATCCTAACACTTTGGGAGGCCAAGGCAGGCAGATTGCCTAAGCTCAGGAGTTCGAGATCAGCCTGGGTAACATGGTGAAACCCTGTCTCTAAAATACAAAAAAATTAGCCAGGCATGGCAGCGTGCGCCTGTAGTCCCAGCTACTGAGGAGGCTGAAGCAGGAGAATTGCTTGAACCCAGGAGGCGGAGGTTGCAGTAAGCCAAGATTGCACCAGTGCACTCCAGCCTGGGCGACAGGGCGAGACTCCGTCTCGTTTTTTTAAAAAAAGACTTTCCTAAATCCCAGAATGTTAACAGATGACTCTCTATACCTTTATCTCGCTTTAAGAACTCCAGCAACGTCCGGATGGCAGCCACTGCTGAGGCCATGTCAGGATCTTCTTTCATCTGAGACTTAAAGTATTCAATTAACTCTGGAAAAAGTGAAAAAAGCGATTCATCTAATTCATTTAGCAGCATGTAAGGCAAGAGAGCTTGTTAATGACTGCTGACTTTTTAAGAAGCAAATAATTTAAAAAATACTTTCTTTTTAGGGTATTTAGTTTCAGGGATGCAATAAACGTTGATAGGAATAGAGAAAACACCACTTTGCTGTTTGCAAGAGCTCTTTATTATTTTGAAAAAGCTACTGGTGTGCAAGGCCTAAAAATTAAGCCCGAGTAAATGATGATGAAAAGTCATTCTCTCTTCAGCATCCTTGGCCCTAAGATCTGAGAGGATCCCAAAGTCAACCACCTTGCCAATTTCTCCTGCACCCCTCCAGTCAGTCTATGCTAATACAAGTCTATTCACATACACATATATGTTACAAATACATATGGAGTTCCACCCACTCCCCTTTATTTCTTTACATGAAAAGTATCTTAGTTTGCCCTTGTGTTTCACTTAATAAGCATACTAGATGAGCACATCAAATATGCCTTACTCATTCTAATTTTAATGACAGATCCAACAAGGCAGGGAGTCTTACTCCTATTTCACATATAAGGAAATCGAAACTGCGAAGGCCCTTCTGGAGACAGGCACCGGGAAGGAGCGTATGTGTGGGAGGGGTGCCTGCAAATACCGTCAGGGCGCATCCCTGAAAACAAGAGCAGCGCGGGGGATTTAGTTGTGACTCGAGGAAACACATCCAGTGAAGCAGCCTGAAGTTCAAAAGAAATCTCTTCGGGAGCTCAGCCTGGATGTGAGAGGTTGGGGGGACCCCTGAACGGCTCTGCTGTAGCCTAGCAGCCCTGGCCTGTCCTGATTTACCCTTGTCGTCCATGGCGTCCTCCTGCGGCGGAGCCCCAGGGCACCCGAGCCGCCCGCGCTGTCTTGAACGGGTCCGCCGGCCGCGCCGCCTCCCAGCCAGTCTGACAGCGCACCGCACACCCCCGCACCACACTTCCGGCGCACTGCCGTGGCGCACTTCCGTACCCCGCAACCGGCGCACCTCCGCACTCCACTTCCGCAGCTTAGGGGGCTGGCATGAGTCAAAGCACCTTGTGCGTCACTCGGCGGCGCCGGATGTTGGGCTGCGCAGCGTTTGAGGCGCTCGCCTGACCACCGCTTGTTCTTCGCTGAGGTGCTGGGACAGCCATGGTTTCAGACGGTGAGGACCCTGCAGGGCGGAGTTCGACTCCGGGGCTCGGCGGGCTCGATCCGGCTATGACCGGCCAGATGGAGTGTGTCTTTTGGGCTGGATAGAACCCGTTTGGTCTTTAGAGGAGTAGCCAAGGCATTCAGTCATTCATTCAGTAAATATTTTTGGATCGCCTCCTGTGTGCAGGCATTATTTATTGGATTGTAGCAGGGATCGTGACAGACAGGGGCCTTAGTGGAGGTTACAGTCTACTGGGTGAAACAGACGACAATAAATAAAAATAATTTCGGCCGGGTCACACCCGGGTGGATTAGGCCTGTAATCCCAGCACTTTGGGAGGCCGAGGCGGGAGAATCGCTTGAAGCCGGGAGTTCGAGACCTGCCTGGGCAACACAGCCAGACCCCATCTCTACAGAAAAATAAAATAATTAGCCGGGCGCGTGTCTGTGGTCCCAGCTACTCGGGAGGGTGAGGCGGGAGAATCACTTGAGCCCAGGAGTTCGAGGCTTCAGTGAGCTATGATCGGAGCACTGCTCCCAGCATGGGTGACAGGGCATGACCTCGTCAATAAAAAATTTAAAACTAAATTATTTTTCAAAGGATGAAAAGAGCTATGAAGATCATGTAATAATACGGTCCTAGTTACAATAGTACATTGTGACTTTGAGGAGGCTCTGTTTTAATCAGGGCCAAGGAAAAATGCAGGATATTGAAACCGACTCAAATGATTGTGTGAAGTTCTGGGAAAGTGCACTTTAAGTGCAAGGGCCCTGTGGCAGAGTTACAAGTTACACCGAGAAGGGAGGAATGGAGAGCTTGTAGGTAGAGGATGGTGGGGAGACCCATTCATACATTAGCTGCCACATACACAGTCAGATGTCTTGAAGAAAAAGGAGGCTAGAGGGATGAGATCAGAGAACCAGCCGGTTTCAGGTCATGCAGGGCCTTATTGGCCGTTTTAGAGAAATTAGGCTTTATTTTTAGGTGCAAGACAAAGACATTGTGGAGTTTTAAGCCAGGAAGTGTTATGATCTGGTTTGCAATTTTAAAAGATCACTGTAGCTGTTGTGTGGAAAATGGACTGTGGGGAGCAAGAATAGAGATAGGGGAGCCCTTTCAGGAACTGTAATAATTGTCCATCCTCTCTTAATTGATGTGAAACCGTACCACAACCCTGTGAGAGAGGCAGGCCTGGCATTGCTTCTGTCTACAAATGAGGTAGCGAACTAAAGAAGGAAATTCACAGGGACATTGTGGGTGTATAGATGCACACTTTTCTTTACAGGCAACACTTTTTCTGTCTGGCAGACACAGTTGTATTAAGTGCTTCTGTCCTAGGTGCTTTGTTGTGTGATTTACACATTTTTTTGTTTGGTTTTTCTATTTAAAAAAAAAAAAAAAGGTGGCTGGGCACAGTGGCTCACGCCTGTAATCCCAGCACTTTGGGAGGCCAAGGTGGGTGGATCACTTGAGGTCAGGAGTTTGAGACCAGCCTGGCCAACATGACGAAACCCCGTCTCTGCTAAAAATACAAAAAAATTAGCTGGACGAGGTGGTGCACGCCTATAATCCCAGCTACTTGGGAGGCTGAGGCAGGAAAAGTGCTTGAACTCAGGAGGCAGGGGTTGCAGTGAGCCGAGATCGTGTCACTGCACTCTAGCTTGGGCGACAGAGCAAGACTCCGTCGCAAAAATAAAAAGAAAAAAAGAGACAAGATCTCACTATTTTGCCCAGGCTAGTCTCAAACTCCTGGGCTGAAGTGATCTTTCTTCCTCGACCTTCCAAAGTGTTGGGATTACAAGCGTGAGCCACTACACCAGTCCTGTTTTACACACATTATTTTATCCTAGGATTAGCAAATTCCATCGTTTTTTAAGAAGTCCACAGTCTTAAGTGGGCAGGACTGGGAAGTGAGATCAGAAGCACAACTAACTGTAAAATGAAGTAGTAAGTGCAAAGTGCCATTACAAGAGAGAGCTGTGGGTTGTCAGAGGTGGGCAGTGGGGCAGTGAAGAGCCACAGTCTTTATAGTCAAGCAGATCTGTCTTTAGAACAGGGCTTTGGCCTTACCACTTGTTAGCAGGCCATATGTGACTTAGGACACGTTACTTTCATTTGCAGAATAGGAATACCATATTTCATATTTCAGCTAATCTAAGATAATATTGATTATGAGATGTACCATTATTTAATATACCACTAAGAAAGAAAAAATGCCACTAATCTTAATGATAAGGATACCATCCAGATGTCAACAACTATTCGTTGTAAAAATCATGGGGTGGGAGTGGTCTTATAATTGATGAAAAATGGCAGGAAAATGTCCTTTGCTGGGTGGTTGTCAGGATGGAATGGGATTTTGGGATTGCAGATTCCGGTGCTTAGTGCAGAGGAGGCTGGTATTCCTTCTGCTCTGAGGTAGGGGAGTCACGAAGAAGAAAGAGTTTGCTTTGGTTTGGGGCCTTGAGGAGTAATTGGGATTTGAATAAGCAGAAATCAAATATAGGGTGGAGATTATCCTAATGTAGAAGACAGGACTGCAGGAAGGAAAGTATGCAGGGAGGAAAGGCATTACTGCTCTTTGCTATTAAATGAGCATCCTGGAGCCGGGCACGGCAGCTCACGCCTGTAATCCCAACACTTTAGGAGGCCGAGGTAGGAGGATCACTTGAGCCCAGGAGTTCGAGACCAGCCTAGCCAACAAAATGAGACCCTATCTCTACAAAAATTTAAAAATTAGCTGGGTGGCTGGGCGCGGTAGCTCATACCTGTAATCCCAGCACTTTGGGAGGCCAAGGCAGGCAGATCACTTGAGGTCAAGAGTTCGAGACCAGCCTGACCAACATGGAGAAACCCCATCTCTACTAAAAATACAAAATTAGCTAGGCTTGGTGGCGCATGCCTGTAATCCCGGCTACTCAGGAGGCGGAGGCAGGAGAATCACTTGAACCCAGGAGGCGGAGGTTGTGGTGAGCCGAGATCGCGCCATTGCACTCCATCCTGATCAACAAGAGCAAAATTCCACCTCGAAAGAAAAAAAAAATTTAGCTGGATGTGGTAGTGCACGTCTGTTGTCCCAGTTATGTGGGAGACTGAGACAGGAAGATCACTTGAGCCCAGGACGTCAAGGCTGCAGTGAGCTATACTTGTGATACTGTACTCCAACCTTGAGACCTTGTCTCAAAAATTTGTTTAAAAATACATAAATAAAAAAATGAGCGTCCTGGGCCTTTCATAACAGTGTGTGCTCACAGGTTTGTATGTCTATCTGTCACCTCAATTAGAGTATAGTCTCTTTGAGGGATTGGACCCAGTATCCTCAACATCTTAACACTGTTGTTGAAAGACTAATGTGTTTGGGGTGGTGCATGCATGTAGTCCTTACTCTACTGGGGAGGCGGACGCAGGAGGATCGCAAGCCCAGGATTTCAAAACCAGCCTGGGCAGTTTATCGAGACCCCCATCTCTTAAAAAAACACTCAAAAAGGCCAGGCACGGTGGCTCACGCCTGTAATCCCAGCACTTTGGGAGGCCGAGGCGGGCGGATCACAAGGTCAGAAGATCGAGACCATCCTGGCTAACACGGTGAAACCCCGTCTCTACTAGAAAAAATATACAAAAAATTAGCCAGGTGTGGTGGTGGGCTAAACCTGGAGTCCCAGCTACTTGGGAAGCTGAGGCAGGGAGGATGGTGTGAACCTGGGAGGCGGAGCTTGCAGTGAGCCAAGATCACGCCACTGCACTCCAGCCTGGGTGACAGAGTAAGACTGTCTCAAAAAAAAAAAAAGAAAAAAAAAATCCAAACAAATGATGAATGTGTTGTAGCCTGTTTAGAGAATAGAATTCCTCTTAATGGTAAAATTTTGATGCAGGAATTGCTTTTCCCTCTGTTTTTTTACTTTTTTTTTTTGAGACAGAGTCCCGCTCTGTCGCCCAGGCTGAAGTGCAGTGGCGCGCTCTTGGCTCACAGCAACCTCTGCCTCCCAGGTTCAAGCGATTCTCCTGCCTCAGCCTCCCGAGTAGCAGGAATTATAGGCATGTGCCACCATGCCTGGCTAATACTTGTATTTTTAGTAGAGACGGGGTTTCACAATGTTGGCCAGGCTGGCCTTGAACTCCTGACCTCAGGTGATCTGCCCACCTTAGCCTCCCAAAGTGCTGGGATTACAGGCTTAAGCTACTGCACCCAGCCTGATTTTTTTTTACCTTTTAAAAAGTGACTCTTTTTTTTTTTTTTTTGGTACGGAGTCTCGCTCTGTCCCCCAGGCTGGAGTGCAGTGGCGCGATCTCGGCTCACTGCAAGCTCTGTCACCTCCAGGGTTCACACCATTCTCCTGCCTCAGCCTCCCTGAGAAGCTGGGACTACAGGCGCCCACCACCACGCCCGGCTAATTTTTTTGTATTTTTAGTAGAGACGGGGTTTCACCGTGTTCGCCAGGATGGTCTCGATCTCTTGACC
Source organism: Mandrillus leucophaeus (assembly GCF_000951045.1). Taxonomy (NCBI): domain Eukaryota; kingdom Metazoa; phylum Chordata; class Mammalia; order Primates; family Cercopithecidae; genus Mandrillus; species Mandrillus leucophaeus. The sequence goes on from NW_012103587.1 coordinate 237,838, forward strand.
TTGTGATCCGCCCGCCTTGGCCTTCCAAAGTGCTGGGATTACAGGCATGAGCCACCGCGCCGGGCCTAAAAAGTGACTCTTAATTACAATTGGCCTTGCTGCTACATGCTTTGATGGGTATGGGCCAAATTGACATCTAAGCCTCCCTTTAATTTTTTGCTCCTGAAATTCTACCACTGGGATTCCTACTACTGGTTAATCAGTGCCTTCTGTCCTTGACCAGGCATTCAGAATGCAGCAGGTGTTTTTTTGTTGTTGTTGTTTTTTGTTTTTCAGACGGAGTCTCATTCTGTCTCCCAGGCTGGAGTGCATTGGCAGGAACATGGCTCACTGTAGCCTCGACTTCCTGGTCTCAAGCGATCCTCCCACCTCAGCCTCCTGAGTAACTGGGACTACAGGCATGTGCCACCACGCCTGGCTATTTTTTTTTTTCCCCAAGATGAAGTCTTGCTCTGTCACCCAGGCTGGAGTGCAATGGTGCAATCTTGGCTCACTGCAGCCTCCGCCTCCCAGGTTCAAGTGATTCTCCTGCCTCAGCCTCTCGAGTAGTTGGAGTTACAGGCGCTTGCCACCAAGCCCAGCTAATTTTTTTTGTGTGTGTGTATTTTTAGTAAAGATGGGGTTTCTTACCATGTTGGCCAGGCTGGTCTTGAACTCATGACCTCAAGTGATCCGCCCACCTCGGCCTCCCAAAGTACTGGGATTACAGGCGTGAGCCACCGTGCCCGGCTCTAATTTTTGTATTTTTAGTAGAGAAAGGGTTTTGCCATGTTGCCCAGGCTGGTCTCGAACTTCTGAGCTCAAGCCATCTGCCTGTTTTGGCCTCTCAAAGTGCTGGGACTACAGGCCTGTGCCACCACACCTGGCCCTCGTTCAGTAGGTATTTATTGAGCAGCTGCAGTGTGCTAGGCAGTGTGGTAGGAATGAGGATAAGCAGTGAACAAAAAGACAAAAATTCCCACCCTAATGGAGTTTACACTTAGTGCGTTAGAGATATAGTGGTTCAGGATGTAGACAAGAGCTTGCTAAGGGCTCACTGTGCTTTAAAACATTTTTTTTTTTTTTTGAGACGGAGTCTCGCTTTGTCACCCAGCCCAGGCTGGAGTGCAGTGGCACGACCTCGGCTCACTGCAAGCTCCACCTCCTGGGTTCACGCCATTCTCCTGCCTCAGCCTGCCGAGTAGCTGGGACTACTGGCGCCCACCACCACGCCTGGCTAATTTTTTGTATTTTTAGTAGAGATGGGGTTTCACCGTGTTAGCCAGGATGGTCTCGATCTTCTGACCTTGTGATCTGACTGCCTCGGCCTCCCAAAGTGCTGGGATTACAGGTGTGAGCCACCCTGCCCGGCCCAGCTTTAAAGCTTTAACTGGGTCTTCTGTTAATCTCATAATTAGAAGGTGATAAATATTTAAGGCTTATAGTGGTGCTCTGGATTTAATTTATGAATTCAAAATGTTAGCTTTGATTCATTTTTATGCAGCTGATGTTTTAAATTTTATTTCTTGTTAATATTTTCAGAAGATGAATTGAATCTTCTGGTTATTGTAGTTGATGCCAACCCAATTTGGTGGGGAAAGCAAGCATTAAAGGAATCTCAGGTAAGACTGCTTGAGGAGGCCTTTGGAGAATTCTCATTTAACTGAGTGTGTATATTGCATTTTTTTAAAATGGCTTTATTAAAGTATAATTTACATATTGTAATATTCAGCCACTGTACAATTGAGTGATTTTTTTTTTAAGGAAATTTGCGAAGTTGTGTAACCAGCCCCACACTTCTGCTTTAGAACATTTCTTTTACTGCATAATGTTCCGTCGTGCCTGTTTGCAGTCAATCCCTGCTTCTATCTCCAAGCTGCAAGCAACCACTGATCTGCCCTCTATCTCTAAATTCCCTTTTCTGGACATTTCATGTATTGATTCCATATAATATGTGGTCTTAAAAAATACGTTCTATTTTGAAATATTTTATTTTTAAATAATATAGGAAACCAGAAAAGGTACAGAGAGATCCTGTGTGCCCATCACTGAAGTTCTTTCAGTGGTGACATCTTATATAACCATAGTACAGTTTTGAAACTGTCAGTGCAATCTACAGACCTAATCAGATTACAAGTTTTACATGCGCTCATTTGTGTGTATGCGTGCGTGCGTGCGTGTGTGTGTGTGTGTGTGTGGTTCTGTGCAGTTTTACCACATTCATTGATGGGTGTGTTCATCAGCTCCACCCTCAGGATATGGAACTGTTGCTTTATTACAAAGGAGCCCCTTCTATAGTAGTTACAGAACCTTCCTAGTCCCCATCCCTAACCGCTAGTAAACACGAATATGCTAATCAGATCTCCATTTCTATAATTTTATTTTGTATATAGATCATACAGTTGGTAATCTTTGAGGTTGGCTTTTGTTTACCCAACATAATGCCCTTGAGATCCATCCAAGCTGCTGCCTGTATCAGTAATTTTTCCTTTTTTTTTTTTTTTTGAGACAAGTGTCTCACTCTGTTGCCCAGGCTGGAGTGCAGTGGTGCCACCATAGCCCATTGCAGCCTCACATTCCTGGGCTAAAGCAGTCCTCTGGCCTCAGCCTCCAGAGTAGCTGGTACTACAGCTGCACACCACCATGTCTGGCTAATGTTTGTATTTTTTGTTGAAACGGGTTCTCACCATGTTGCCCAGACTGGTCTTGAACTCGTGGCTTCAAGCAGTTCTCCCAAATAGTCCTATAATCCCACCACTTCGGCCTTCCACAGTGCTGGGATTACAGGTGTGAGCCACCATGCCAGCCCATTACATAATTTTTAAGTATAGTTACCCTACTGTGCTATCAAACATTGAATTAATTTATTAATTAATTTATTTATTTTTCCTGAGATGGAGTCTTACTCTGTCACCCAGAGCTAGAGTCCTATGGCATGATCTCAGTTCACTGCAGCCTCTGCCTCCCGAATTCAAGCAATTGAGATGGAGTTTTGCTCTTGTTGCCCAGGCTGGAGTGCAATGGCGTGATCTTGGCTCACTGAAACCTCCGCCTCCTGGGTTAAAGTGATTTTCCTGCCTCAGCCTCCCGAGTAGCTGGGACTACAGGCATGCACCACCACACCCAGCTAATTTTTGTATTTTTGGTAGAGA